>NC_053025.1:23328384-23446572 GCF_003073215.2 Triticum urartu
TAGATGACTCCATAGATTGATCTTGGTGATGCGTAGAAAATTTTAAAATTCTGCTACGTTCCCCAACAATTGCAACATGGGCGCACATCACGAGCTCCTCCAGGTCTCCTTCCCTTTCCAAATCAGCAGTATCAGGGGGTTGGGTGGCGACGCTATCGCCTCGAGCTCCTACGAACACTCAGAGCACCCCTCGCAACGGTGTGACCATCATGGTCTATGAGGTGTCGGTTCCCGGTCAGGAGCGTGACGGCCGCGGCGCGCTGCTCTCTGAGGTGGTGTTACTTGCACACATGCAACCAGCACGCCGACATGCGGCTGGAGGCGTGTGGCTATGCCCTGTTGGTGCAGGACAGGAGACGAGGTCATGACACAGTGTGCCTGTGCGTGAGGATCCCCCCAACCGTCAACTCAACTCGAGCATTGTGCCACCTCCGCCGTCGTTGACCTTGAGGAGGCGCGTCACCCTGTTGGAGGGGAGCGCATCATCGAGGGCGGCGCCTCCATGCGCTCGAGCCCGTCACCGTCTACCTTGGGGAGGAGCGTCGACGGGGATGGAGCGGGTCGTGTCGCCGGTGGTGGTGCGGGGGCACATCGCCAAGGGTTGTGCAGTGGTGGCGCACGACGGTAGGGTGCGGAGCCTACAACGATGCAGCAGTGTGGGAACTGAATGAGGTGGTGGAAGAATGAGGATCAAGTGGGGAGGAAGTGCAGGTCGATGAGGAGAAGAGTCTGAAAACCGTTAGCACCGAGAGGACGTCCTGGCGAACGACTAAAAATACTGACGTGTCACCAACTTCGTGTTAAGATCCGCGCACGAAGATCGGGCGGTAAAAGAAGTGTTCCTCCCAAATTGCTTAAAGTCTGAGGAGTGTCATGCACGTGGGAGCTGAATTAGATTTCCGGTCAAAAACGGACTCCGGCGTTTTGGCTCTCGGGTGCATTTGCTTCCGTATGAACAGCAAAATCAAAAAAGTAGTATTTTTCTTTAAAAAAAATCTGAATGTTTTAGATGTTCTTGTTAGTGCCGCAAGCATGCTCTACAATTTTCATGCGAAACAGTAACAATGTTCCGTTGTTAAAAAGCAAATCTGGGTGTAACATGTGTTTAATTTGTTTTTTTTCGCAGGCCAAAATGCTTAACCTTTTTACATGAAAATATGCATGTAGCATTTGAATGTGACTATGAACACATCAAATTTTTGTTGGGATTTTTTTAACATTTCAAAATCATTTTAACTTGTGTTGCAATGATAAAAGATGACACTCGATCGCTCAACTCGTTGGATTCAACGGCTTGCGAGGCGGCTGATCTTCCGGTCGACGCATAGCAGCGCCCTTGCAAATATCATGTAATTCCCCTTGGGTTTTGTTCCTCTATCTGCATCCCTGTCCAGAACTCTGCCCAAGGTGAATTTCTATTTTATCACAATCAAACTCACCGGTCTCATGATAATAATCATCATAAAGTATGAGTAGTCCGTCTCCTAAAGACCTAAACTACGAGTTCGTAAATACAACTTCTTCCGCACTGTATCTGTACATTTCCCCCTTTTGATTCGATTTGATCTCCCTGTTCGTAGCCGCCCACCGCAGAAGAAAAATATCGGCGTTGACGTGAGTACGAGGGAAAACACCACCGCGTCCGAGTTCCCACCGCTTTTCTACTCCCCCAACACGCCAATCAACGGACCGACCACGACCAGTCTCTCCCGTCTGGTTTCAGTTTAGGACTCCACCTGGGCGCCCCCTCACGAAAATCCTGGACGATGCATATATAGTAGGGCAAAAAAGAGGACCCCGATTTCGCCTCGCACTTCCTCTCCAAATCCCTCTCCTCCGATCCTGCTCCCCCCCGCAGCAGATTCCCGGCGGCAGCGGCACCCCACCCCAGCCCCCCCCTATACATAGACGGCATCCTCCTCTCCCCGGAGGCGCTATATTTTCCGTGAGCCCATTCTGCCTCGTGCGTGCCTGCGTGTCCTCCGCCCGTGCCACCACCACCATCCGTTGAACGGTTGTTGGGCCGCGCCTTCGGTGCCGAGGAGAGAGAGAGAGAGGGGGGGGAGAACGAGGGGCGGCGAGGAGGAGTAGGAGGAGGGGGAGGAGCAACGGCCTCCGCGCGCCACCGGCGAGAGCGAGCGAGGGGGGAGGAGGGGCGGTTGGTTGGTTGGTTGATCGCTCGGCCGACGATATGATGGCGTTCAGGGGGCAGAGGCCGGCGCAGTCCGAGGAGATGTGCGACGCGGCGGCGGCCGTGGTGGCCGCGCGGCAGGGCATGGAGCAGCCGCTCACGGCCGTGGCCGAGGCCTTCGAGGAGCTGGCGCGCGGGATGGAGGCCGACGGCGGGGAGCTCCGCCTCGCCCCCTTCGGCGACACCTGCGCCCTCGTCTCCGTCCTCTTCAGCTCCCTCGGCATCGCCTTCAAGTTCGCCGAGAGCGAGTACGTCACCAAGGTAAAAACCCAAACCGATCTCCCCTGTTTCCCCCCCTCGGTAATTCGGAGCCCCTCCGATCGATCTGTTATTCTTGGAGATGAAGTCGTCTCGAGATTCCGCATGGCGATCAGATAGAAAAATCGCATTACCTGCTTCGTTTCCAAGAAACAAAGCTCTGTTTTGTGTTTGACTTTGGTAAAAAATTGTACTCCCGTCCTGCCATGGCATCTCTGCAGCGTCGCTCGCAATTGTTCGAATATTCTTCATACAATTGTTCTCATTGCGATTAGAAAGTAACCGCACAAACTTGGGGAAGCTTTTAGGGTTCCCCAACAAGATTGTCTGCAAGAAAGAAATGCGATCGGCGATCGTTTGTATTCTCCTTTTGTTCGGTCACGACCACGACCTGTAGCAGAAAGAAAGAAAGAAATGTGACCCAACTTGCTCGGGTGAACCGTCCAGGTGAACGACCTCATCGGGGCATCAAAGGAGTACGCCACGCTCAACGACATCCTGGACAAGGACGTGGAGAACGACTCCGTCAAGAAGCAGGGCAGCCATTCCCGGAACCTGCGCCGGGTCCGGCTCGGCCTCGGCCTCATCAAGGCCCTCTTCGAGCAGTTCCTCGCAACCGAGTACGTTTCTCCGCTCACTCACTCATTCATTCGTTCCAGCAGAGCACAAATTTGTCAGCTTGCTCTCCTCCGCTGGCAGCAGCAGCAAATGTAAATGTTTTGTGCAGCAATCAATGGTGGTTCATCATCAGTTTGTTGCTAATAAAATCATCGTTGATTCCGCCAACATACGGACGGACGACAGCTTACACATTCTCTGGCGTCTGATTTTTCAGGGGCGGCTCGTTGTATGATGCTGCGACGACGGCCTACGGCCAGGTTTGCGCCCCGTTCCATAGCTGGGCGATCCGAAAGGCGGTTGGTGCCGGGATGTACACTCTCCCCAGCAGAGAGCAGTTGATAATGAGGTTGAACGAAACTGGTAAGCAAATGATTTGACATCCATCACCATCAGAGGATACCTACCTCAACTTATATTCAGTGATACTTGATGCTTTCATCAGATGATATGTTGATTGATAGACCAATAACGAAATTCTGTCAAGTAGCTTGACTTGTCTAGGGATATTATTAGTAGACCAATAATGAAATTCTGTCTCTGTGTGCTTGCAGATTGCTCTGTGCAGAAGGAGATGAGGAGATACATTGATGCATCTAGTCCCATTATAGAATACATCGATAACCTGTTCCTCTCCAGGAACATTGTCCTAGATTGGTGAACTGAATCGAGGATCATGCTTGCAGCTCTCCTCACGAGCTGCTAATGATGTCATTGTTTTATTGTTTTTCTCTCGTAGCTTTCTAGCCTTGGTGGGGCGGTGAATGCTCCCCCTTCGCACTGTCTCTTGTACTGTACGATTATATCAAAAATCTAATTCTAAACGAAGAGGCGGTTCTAGTATGATCATGCTGTTCTTATGCTTCCTGAAGAAGAGTAGTTTTTGGTAACAATTGTGCATCCATGTTATGGTTGTCTTGTACTTGTACAAGAGCAAACAAGAGCCTAATTGTTTAGCGGGGTTGTCAAAACGCAAGAACAAAAAAAGAAGTTGGGAATGAAAACCAATATGAATTTCAATTAAAAAGCTTTTGATGCCATAGTCCATAGCAAAAACAACCAGTCATAGTAGGAGCTGGGTTGTGAATTTTCATCGAGAAGTATTCCAAAAGAAAGAACTCTACAAAGAAGATTCTTCATACTAGAAGACGGCGTACTCTCCAAGGCGGTTAAGTCAAAGCAAAAGGTCAACTTACGAATGCTCATTAAAGGAGCACCTTGCTAAGGAGACCAAGGCTTGAATACCATTCTAATCGATTAGTATGTTTAGAGAGGGGGTGAACAGACTAGTGAGCCAAAAATAGACAATTTCTTAAATTTTAGTTTCTTTGTCAACTTTAGGTTTTTCTAATATTCTATCAAGCACCTTACACATGCAATTTTGCTAGAGGATAGGGAACGAAAACAGTAAATACATGCCAATATAATTCTGCTAGAGTATAAGCAGCGGAAAGTAAATGCATGCAAGTGAAAGTAAACAAGTAGAGTTAGAGATACACAAACAAGGGTTGGCTCGGTGAAGATTTTTCATGTGGTGGATAGTTGACACTATCTTACATCCATATTGATGGAGGCTTTGACTCAAGAAGGGTCTATGATTATAAGGATCTCGGTTGTGAGATTCCAGGAAGGAACGGTCCACAAAGGATTATCACCAACGAAGGATTCACGAAGGAGCAACCGACCTATTTCACCATGAAGTACGCCCATGAAGGACTGGTCTCACTAGGTTAGATCTTCACTAAGTAGGCGATATTTGAGCCCTTACAAACTTCTTGGGTTCTTCGTAAGTTTGAAGACTTCCAAGCACCTAGCTGATTTAGGAGGTGCGTACCCTCCAAAAGTAACAAGATAGAGATTGCTTGATGATGAATCCCTTACTTTTGTGCTTCAAAGGATAAAATCCTAAACACTCAAACTCTCTCAAGATGGCTTTTGAATTGGATAGGAAAGATAAGAAAGCAAGAGGGGATTAGATCTCAAAGGATTGGTCTGGATGGTTGGAGTAGAAAGCCCTTGAAATCAACATAATTAAGGAGGTCGAGTTCTCTCTCAAAACATATGATGTGAGTGGAGTTTGCTTTGAGTGAACGGGTGGGGGTATAAATAGGAGGGGTCGGAAGTCTAATCGTTACCAACTTTATTACACAGCTCGGAAGCTCCCACGTGAACAAACGAGACAACTTTCTGACGGTTCAGAAGGTCCGACCAAAGATCATTCGTGGGCTCTGAGAGGTACACTTCAGCAATGTCACACACTTTGGTTTTCTCCTCAGAAATTCCGACTGGCATGGCAACAAAAGGTTTCTAGATGCTTTAGTGATTCTGAATTAAACATTTGGAAGCTCTGAATGGAAAGAGTTATGCAACAACTATATCTAGTGAATGGTTTGGTGATTTTGACTGGAAGAGCTCAGAAGCTCCGAAGTGAATGGAACTAGGTAGATATAGTGGAGGAATCTTTGAAGGAATTTCAGGGTTTTGAAGTTTGTCTTTAAGCACATGGAGAACTAAACTCATCACAACATCTTCATCACATTTTGACAGTACCGTCATTGCCTATGGACTCAATTGTTGGGGAACGTAGCAGAAATTCAAAATTTTCCTACGTGTCACCAAGATCTATCTATGGAGAGACCAGCAACGAGGGGAAGGAGAGTGCATCTACATACCCTTGTAGATCGCTAAGCGGAAGCGTTCAAGTGAACGGGGTTGATGGAGTCGTACTCGTCGTGATTCAAATCACCGATGATCAAGTGCCGAACGCACGGCACCTCCGCGTTCAACACACGTACAACCCGGTGACGTCTCCCACGCCTTGATCCAGCAAGGAGAGAGGGAGAGGTTGAGGAAGACTCCATCCAGCAGCAGCACAACGGCGTGGTGGTGATGGAGGAGCGTGGCAATCCTGCAGGGCTTCGCCAAGCACCACAGAAGAGGAGGGAGAGAGAGATGCAGGGCTGCACAAACGAGAGATCGAATCACCTGTATTCTGGGGCAGCCCTTGGCCTCATATATATAGGGGAAGGGGAGGAGGCTGCGCCCCCTCTAGGGTTCCCACCCCTAGAGGGGCGGCAGCCCTAGATGGGTCTTGGGTGGCGGCCAAGAGAGGGGAGAGGGGGAGGCGCCCCTAGGGTGGGCCTTAAGGCCCATCTGGACCTAGGGTTTGCCCCCTCCCACTCTCCCTGCGCCTTGGGCCTTGGTGGGAGGCGCACCAGCCCACTAAGGGGCTGGTCCCTCACCACTCTTGGCCCACGCAACCTTCTGGGGTTGGTGGCCCCACTTGGTGGACCCCCGGGACCCTCCCGGTGGTCCCGGTATGTTACCGATAAACCCCGAAACTATTCCGGTGACCAAAACAGGACTTCCCATATATAAATCTTTACCTCCGGACCATTCCGGAACTCCTCGTGACGTCCGGGATCTCATCCGGGACTCCGAACAACATTCGGTAACCACATACAAGCTTCCTTTATAACCCTAGCGTCATCGAACCTTAAGTGTGTAGACCCTACGGGTTCGGGAGACATGCAGACATGACCGAGACGTTCTCCGGTCAATAACCAACATCGGGATCTGGATACCCATGTTGGCTCCCACATGTTCCACGATGATCTCATCGGATGAACCACGATGTCAAGGACTTAATCAATCCCGTATTCAATTCCCTTTGTCTATCGGTACGATACTTGCCCGAGATTCGATCGTCGGTATCCTGATACCTTGTTCAATCTCGTTACCGGCAAGTCTCTTTACTCGTTCCGTAACACATCATCCCGTGATCAACTCCTTGATCACATTGTGCACATTATGATGATGTCCTACCGAGTGGGCCCAGAGATACCTCTCCGTTTACACGGAGTGACAAATCCCAGTCTCGATTCGTGCCAACCCAACAGACACTTTCGGAGATACCCGTAGTGCACCTTTATAGTCACCCAGTTACGTTGTGACGTTTGGTACACCCAAAGCATTCCTACGGTATCCGGGAGTTGCACAATCTCATGGTCTAAGGAAATGATACTTGACATCAGAAAAGCTTTAGCATACGAACTACACGATCTTGTGCTAGGCTTAGGATTGGGTCTTGTCCATCACATCATTCTCCTAATGATGTGATCCCGTTATCAACGACATCCAATGTCCATGGTCAGGAAACCGTAACCATCTATTGATCAACGAGCTAGTCAACTAGAGGCTTACTAGGGACATGGTGTTGTCTATGTACCCACACATGTATCTGAGTTTCCTATCAATACAATTCTAGCATGGATAATAAACGATTATCATGAACAAGGAAATATAATAATAACCAATTTATTATTGCCTCTAGGGCATATTTCCAACATCAATGTGCTCTTGGACCACTAAAATGACGTCCTTAGACTTGGCCGACACTTGTCTTGATGCAATTTGTAGGGGCCACCTTCTATTCCTTTGTTGCACCCACAAGGAAATTTTCCTGAAATAAATGTGTATGAGGCATTAGTTCCTTGAGATATGCTGACATTAATTACCAAAATCCACCAATGAAATTAGATGCACTTTCAAAGTCCTATTTTCTAGGACAATGGTAGTGATATTTTGTGTTGGGATTGGACCCCTTCTTGCAAATGCAATTCAAAGAGCACTTGCAAACTTTACTTGCAGACAATCCAGAAATCTCCCAACAACTAGCAAAGACAAATTTCTTCACATGAAAAAAAAATCTTCTTAAGCAGGCGTGGAAGCAAAAGCTTTTGGCGTCAAGAGTTCAAACCTTTGCTTGTAGGCTATTAAGGAAAGCTCTCCCCACTGGGCTCATAGTAGGCATGTATTGAGTTCATACAAACTAAACTTGTTGTAGGTGTGGCCGGCTTAGATGATATGTTCCTCTTCCTTGGATGTTTTTTTTGCTAAAGTAGCCTAGTTTTCTAGCCTTTGGTATTTTAAGGTTTGGTACTTTTGCATTCAATCATGACAACAGGACAAACATAATTCAATATTTACTGTTTATGAACCACCCATACAACTATGTGAAAACTTGTTTACTTTCTTACGGTGCCTTTGTAAGGACGGAAAATGATCGTCTTTTCTAAATGAAAAAATTCTCTCCCCACTAGGTACATTAGATAGAGAATGCAATCACTGCCTGCAACACTTACTCTGATGAGCAGGAGTATCCACTTCATAGAAAATAAGCCCTAATGACTCTAACCCTGCTCTGCCTTCTCAATGTTGCTCTATTTCTATAGATCTTATTGTCGGGCCAAAGATATTTTCAGATGTTTCTTGGAAGAGCTCCAAAGTCATTGGAAGGTTGCACCTTCCAGCAATAAGATTCAACATTTATATTCAAATCCCTGATAAAGAAGTCTCATGCAGTATAATGGTTGAAGCCACAATGGATCAAACTTCTTCTCTGCTTGTGGTTGAAGCTAGAGCATTGCATCTAGCTGCAGATATTGCTAGGAAGCTCAACATTCAAAGACCTACTTTTCATACGGACAACCTATCTTTGTCCAAAGGTGCTGCCGTCAAGGATAACAATTTTGCTCGTACTCGTTGGGACATCAGGGAACACCTACTTGCGTCCTTTTGCAACTCCACACAGTTCAACCCCTTAATCTTTCATATCAAAAGGGATCTCAATGGAGTTGTGCATGTCTGTGCTCATCGGGTTCTAAAAACAGAAGTGTGAAACCAGTTTCGTGCATCAAACTAGCTCATAGACAAGCCGCTTGTCCAACTTTACCGCATTCCTATAGTTGGTTTGCCCAGGTGTTGTTATTCATGTCGTAACTTGTATTTGATCTATATTTGAATGAATTTGGCGCCTCGTGCACCCCCTCTCGTTACAAAAAAAAATACTAGTTGTTGAACACAAAATATAGAAGAAAATAAGCTAATCCCACCCCTCTATATGGGGTAAAACAAAACAAAAATGACCTATGTGCACATGTAAATACTTCACTTAACCCAAAAACAAAAAGGGAAGAGGGAAAAAAAATCTTATCTCATCTTCTCCCACACAGAGCTTCCCCGCTCCAGGCTCTCCACGTGACCTCTCTCGGCTCGCGGTCAGCACCTCACATCCCCGCGCGCGCACAGTCGCGCAGAGCCACTTCCGCGTCTAGCTCCAGGCCGCATGTCTCTCCTCAGCTCCCCCACGCCGTTCGGCGCGGCCACCGCCGCCCGCCATCGCCTCCCACTCCTGGGCCGCCGCGCGGCGCTGCACGTGGCGCTCGCGCGCCGGACCGGCGTCTCGTCCCGCACGCAGCGGCGCCTCGAGGAGCGCGGCGGCAAGAAGCGGCGCGGCGGCGTCGAGACCCCCGACGCGGACGAGGACACCGGCCCGGCGTGGGAGGGCGTGGAGTGGGAGGGGGAGCCGCTGGGGTTCGAGGTGTCGACGGAGCCCATGCCGTACCTGCCGGACCCGGAGAAGCCCGACTTCTGGGAGGGGGACAACTGGGAGGTCCTCGGCTTCTTCGTGCAGTACATGTGGGCCTTCGGCGTCTTCTTCTCCGTGAGCACCTCCTCCTCCTCCTCCATTACTTTGCGCTGTAGCACAGTTCTGTGACGTAGGATCTGAATATAGTTTCTCAAAGGAAAATATTCAGTTTTTCTTGAGATGCCCGCGCCAGAGAAATTTGGTTTGCAGTGGAATAGCTCTACGTTGAAATGTTTTCCACATAAGGAAGTGGAAGTCAGCATGAATCAATCCCTTGAATTCGACAAGCTGGGACTGCCATTAAAATTGCTTAGATCGCGAGTAATTATCTGCTAAATCATTTCTAATAGTTGCAAACAGCGAGGGTTCCATGGCCATGGCATAATCACTCTTTGTAGTACACTGAGCTACTGCATCATTTTCCTCATCTGAAGCAAAAGAGTGATTCCTTTCCAATGCCTAGAACTCTACTGGTACTGTGCATAGATTGCTGAAAACATTGAACTTTCTACTGGTACGTGTAAGGGCATCCGGGAGCTGTTACACCTTTCTCATGAAGCTATTTATTTACATTTGCTGACTGTTTAACAAGAGATAATTTACCACTTCTTTGTTACTCCCACGGTCCCATAAAATAAGATCTTATTACATCCAGTTTACTCACAAATTTGATGTAATAAGATCTTATATTATGGGACGGAGGGAGTAGATTACATTGCTATGTAAACATTCCTGGTGTTTGATCATTGGTATTATGACAACTTAACCACCTATTGTTGCAGATGTCCACTCAATAAGTAGAGATAACTCTCCATGTTATCCTATCAACTTAGATCATCACATTAATCCATCCATGTAACCATGTTAACTCCCATGCGAGGGAACTGATTTTCCTTTTCATACTTGTGCAGTTGGTTGCTTGTGGCGTTGCCGTGGCTACATATAACGATGGGGCATCAGACTTCAGAGACACTCCTGCTTTTAAGGAATCAACCCAAGCCCAGGAGTTCCCCGAAGAGTCAGAATCATCTGGCGCCGATGTGTTTGAAGGTAATCCAACTGAGGTAGCACCAGCTCTTGAGTAGGACTGTCAAGGAGACATCAGGGAAAAGAAATGAAGGCTCTCTCTTTGAGCTATAGGGTTCTGCAGTAGCCAGTAAACTTGTACAACATTCAGTGGAAACTTGAAATGATAGTGTTAAGGAAATTAGCTGCCATGGTTCGGAAAAGGAAATTAGCTTGCAATCACCATGTACTGAATTATCTCTTGAATAATCCTACGTCGAGATCAGAATATTTAAATGGTTAATTAGTGGTGATGAAATTCAGCTATGCTTCTATCTTTATTGTTATTTTATTTTGATTTTGGTACTTGGTACTCCAGTGGTTTGCTTAGATGTCAGTGTAAGAAGCAAACTTGTGTGATTTGACTGCTTCCGGTCATCTACCTACAAAAATGTATATTCTCAGCTTATATTATTTCACATATCTCATTCTGCTCTGTACTGAACTTCCCTTGAATTGCTTTATGTTGAAAGTAGAAAATAATTTACCAAGGGTTAGTTGTGATTCAATTCAATCAATGGTTAGTTGTGAATATTTTTTACGCATATCAATCCATGACACAAGTTTGTATGATTTCTGACATGTTTCTGCCAATGTAGCATGTCATTTTGTGAAAAAGTATTATGACAGTTTCTACAGTCACCCCCAGATTAATTGAACTGCAAGATTTGATAACAAGCTTGAGACGGTGTTAGATTCAGCTTGCTCCTATTCCTAAGAGCATCTCCAGCCGTTGCAGCCCCCAAGAGTACTACCAAGCCAAAAAAGTTGATGCCAAATGCTTCATCCGGCGAAATAGAAGTGCATGAGGAGGGCATCTTTCCAGCCACACCCTATCCCAACCAAAAATTTGTGAAGGAAATGATTAGGTGCGCCAAGAAAAAAGATATGTGGGGAGACACGCTTCGCCGAAACTTCCGCCGGCATTCCCAAGAGCCCCCAACACGCTGGGTTTCGCCTGGATTTGTCGGCATTATTTTGACGATGCTCTAAGCCCAAAGGGGGGGCGCTGGCTTCTGTGGAGGGGGGCTCAACCGCCGGAGCCCCAACCAACCACAACCCCACGAGACGAGCACCCGGACCGGAATTCCCACGGAGACAGGGAACCATAAAGCGTGCAGACTGTGCACCAAATCCTCTTCTCCATCCCCGTTCTTCGATAGCTTTAGGCATTTCATGGTCCGAAAGTGAAAGGATCTCCGAGGCCTTTGCGTCCGCGCTCACACGATGCATGGCTGCTGGTTGGCGGTTGCGCTGCACGAGAAAGCAGCAGCTAGCCAGCCAGCTAGCGCGAGGCGGCGCGGCGCCCCTATTATACGTACGACGCTGCATGATGCCTGCACATCCGCCATTCCCCGACGCGCAGTCTGTCTTCTTCTTCCGCCGGCGCACGCACGATGATCCCGGAGGGCGCGGCGGAGCTGGTGGCCCTGCTGGCCCCCCTGCTCGTCGTCGTGGGCGTGGCCGCGGTGATCGCGTCGGCGTCGGCGGGCGGGAGCGCGCGCGAGGCGGAGGCGCAGGTGGAGGCTCAGGCGAGGGAGTGGGCGCGGTTCGTGTTCGGCTCCTCGGAGGAGGCGGAGCTCGTCGATGGTGCCGGCGGCCGGGCCGACCCCCGGTGGCGCGTGGACGGGCTGAGCTAGTGGCCGTGCACGGCGCACGGCGCACGGTGCACGCACGCGCATGCCAGCTCCATTCTCGTCGGCTCGTGTACGAGGACAAACAGTACGGGGTACCGTATAGATTTGTTGCAACTTGCAAGCGTCGGGTTTCAACCTAGTATATTTGTTGCTAATTACTAATAGCAGATAAATTTCATGTCGCAAATGCTATTTCTTCATGTTGCGGATGTTAAGCAGAGAAATTTCATTGTTGCGAGTGTTGCCGTTGTTAACAGTCTGTAGTTTATCATGGCTGTAGTTACTGTCACAACACGAAGATGATACTTTGTGTGCGGTCTTAGAGCATCTACAGTCGGATTTGGCAAATTCGACCCCTCAAACGCCCGCAGACACGTCCGGGCGCGTTCGTCGACAGTGACCTGTCAAGTCTCGAATAATCCATTCTACAACCGGATATCTCGAATTAGAAACCTCAAATCCATACTATTACATGCAACGTAAACCTAATATTAAGCGGAGCTCGTCTAGCTCCGCTGTGCCCATGCTCGACGGCCGGCTGCGCTCCCTAGAGTGTTGGTCCGGTCGCCAGCGAGGTAGAGTAGGACTTGGGACACAAGCTAGCTCACGGGACTCAAGGCGCCGCTGTTTCCCATGTCGTACTCTTTCTCATCATATCTCGGATCCCTGACGGTGCCGGTAGACGTCAGATCAATGATGGATCCGTCCTGGGAGGAGCTGCGACGTCCACCACGGTTGTGGCACCCGCATTGGTGCACCATACGGGTGCCGAAGAATGTGACTCCGCCTCGCCAACGTCCACCACCGCAAGGGCTGTCGCCGCCTCCCGCACCTGCTGCCTCGCACGGCGGGCACGCCGTGCCATGTTTGCGTCGGACGACGCTGAAAGTGCGTTATATCGACTAGAGGAGGGGTGAATACGCAATTTTTATGAATTCTTCACTGACGAATTTCAGGGTGAGGAAATTCCTGAGTGAAGAACTACTTGCAGCGGAATAAGTACTCAGAAGTAAACATAACAGTGCATGAGTATGGTCTTCATGATGAAATGAAAACAAGCATAGAGTACAGAAAGCGTAAACACAAGATAACACGGGATAAAGACAAACAGACTGAAGAAATTGAACTGAGAAAATAGAGAAAGTCTTCAGTTAAAGTCTTCAGACAGATATGAACAAGCACACAACACAGAAATGAGGAAATTGAAGGGTTGAGGAAATGGAACCAGGTAGCTTGGTGAAGACAATGATTTGGTAGATCAGTTCCAACTGTTGTGACAGTTGTACGTCTGGCTAGGGCGGCTAGGTATTTAAACCTGAGGACACACAGTCCCGGACACCTAGTCCTGAATACGGAGCTCAGGACACTCAGTTCTCACCGTATTCCCCTTAAATTAAGGTCACACATACCTCGCCCAATCACTCGTGGTAAGTCTTCAGGTGACTTCCAAACCTTCACATACTCGGTCACTCGGCGATCCACAATTTCCTCTTGGATGCTCTAGACCATGACGCCTAACCGTCTGGAAGATGCACAGTCTTTAAAGGTAACCAGTGTCGGATCTACGCAGGATAAATCTCTTCAGTGATGCTCAATCATTTTGGGTTTATAGGTGTTTGGGTTTGGGTTTTCCCCATTTAATGATTTTCACTCAAAGTCCTTGGAGGATGGGATGCTCTTAAATGACAAGTGTCAGTTTCTCTTGGAGCAGCCAACCAGCTAGTGGTTGTAGGGGGCGCCTATTTATAGCCTGGGGAGCAACCCGACATGATAAGACATAAATACCCTTCAATGATATGACCGTTAGGTGGGTAGATATTTTGGGACAGCTGGCGCATAGCACAGCAACGGTCAGAATTTTGAGTATCAAATTCCTCAGGGCTATCATGTTCCTCACTGTGTAGGCAATCCGCACTGGCGAATTCCTAACTCCTCAGTCATAACAAATTCCTCAGAGACCAGAAGAACTTCGTCTCTGTCATTGAAGAAATTGACTGAATTGTATGAGATTTCCAATGGCTTCACTCGAAGGGATTGGTAGGTGTAGGATTTGAGTTGAGCATCACTTGGAAATTTTTCCTTAGTATTTCCTCGACCCCCTTTAACGGTACGGTATCTCCTATGACTCAAGCAAGAGAAAATAAAACAAAGGAAACAAAGGTATTCATGCTTCATGTTCCTCGAATGAATACCAAGTCTTCAGGATCCCACCAATTTCTTCACTTTCAAAGTCTTCATAAATTCAAAGTCTTCAGTCAAAGAACTTCATTTTTAGGGGTCGACTTTCTCTGTAAATATCAAGCTCCTCATAGACTTATAGACCTGTGTACACTCACAAACGCATCAGTCCCTTAACCTATAAGTCTTCAATACACCAAAATCACTAAGGGGCACTAGATGCACTTAGAATCTCCCCCTTTTTGGTGATTGATGACAATATATGTTAAGTTTTCAACGGGGATAAACATATGAAGTGTAAATACTGAAATTGAGGAATTTGATTGCAAGATATAGAAGAACTCCCCATGAAGATGTGCATAGTGAGGAATTTGCTTTTGAAGCAATGCACACTTTGAAGAGTAGAATCATGGAGATCTCCCGCTATATCTTTTAATTCATACACGCATTTAACATATAATATGAAGAATTTGAAATGCATGCTGAAATATGGCGACTGATGTAATTCAGCATGCGTGCATTAACATTAATGAGGAATAAGCATGCAGAAAAACTCTGAAAAAGTATCAGACCACCATAGAGTTTAAGTTTACAACTCGATCCAGCAAAGTCTTCAAAAGAACGAGAGTTGTAACTTAGAAAAAAATGCCCATATAGGTAGACCCGCTTGAAGACTAACTCAAATTTCTCCCCCTTTTTCATCGAATGACCAAAAGGGTCGAAAAAATGAGGACTAACGCCCCTGAAGAATATCAAGTTGATGGAGGAGCGCCAACGTTGTTGGGGTCGTTGGTTGTTGTAGGGCCTGCAGCAGTGTCGTCCAAGTCTTCAAACTCATCGGTGTCGCGGGATGAAGAATTTGAGCTGGCCACCAAGGAAGGAACTTTGACTTTCTTGAATTTCTTTGCTGGAGGTGCAGACCAATCAAAGTTCTCCTTGAGACCCATTTGCTTCAGATCTTCTTCACCATACAGATGTGATAAGATAGCCCAGGTGCGATCGAAAACTTCATGAAGGTAGTAATAGTTTTTCTTCACTGCATTATGTGTAGCAGTCATGTTGTGAAGAAGAGAACCAAACTGACGCTTAACCCATTTATGGTTTCGGTCCACCTTCTGGTGAAGACTAAGAAGCAACTCACGGTCAGTCATCACCCTGGGAGCTGTGGCTTGAGGATTTGGCTTGGATGCATGTGCAGCAGAATCATGAGTGGCAGAGTCATCATTGGTAGAATAAGATGCAGCTTTGCGAAACTGACCATCCAATGGACGAATGCCTTCATCAATGACAGCAGGTGCCTTGCCCTTTTCATCAGCTGAGAAATAAGTCTGCTTGAGGACTTCAATTGGGGGCAGGTAGCTGAGGTGATTCTGAAAGTCAGCCTTGTAGTTTAGTGAAGACCTTGTTCTGAGGAATCTCATAATCCAAGGAGTATAAGGGTTCAACTCAAATGGAGAGACTGCAACATTTGCCAGAGTCCTCATGAAGAAATCATGATAATTGACAGGAATGCCATGTATGATGTTGAATAGCAGATTCTTCATGATGCCAACAATTTCCTCATCATACGAGTCATGGCCTTTGATAGGACTCATTGTCCTCGTCAGAATGCGATAGACTGTTCTGGGCACATATAGCAATTCCTTCACGATAAATTTGGTCCTTGGCGCTTGACCGGGCTTCAGGGGCTTCATCAGCACTTGCATGTAATGGGCAGTGAGTTCAGGCTCCTGGTACAGACAGCGAGCTCCTTCAAGGGGTGGACTGATGGGCAGGGCGTGAAGTAATTCAGAGGCCGGTGCTTTATAATGAGTGTTATCGGTCATCCAGTCCAATACCCAAGTGTTGATATCATCAGGATCACCTGCGATGTGTAGTGTAGCGTAGAACTGAAGAATAAGCTCTTCATTCCAATCAACAATATCAGAGCAAAAGTTGAGGAGGCCTGCGTCATGAAGAACACTGAGGACATGAGAGAAGCAAGGCAGTGATTCCATGTCCACGTGAGTAATATGCTTGTGGTAGAAGACTTTATCCTTATTGAAGAGCAGTGAAGAATAGAAATTGACCTGGCTGGCAGTCCAGAAGCGCTTCCTCCTAAGACGAGTAAAGTCATAAGGATTGTAGTCCATGAAGAATACATGCTCGCCGAAGAAGTCATCAGCCTTGAATTTTTGCTTCTTTGAGAAGGGATCCTTTGGCTTGGGGTGAGGAGTGTCCGTCAATTGCATCACAACCTCAGGGATCTCGATCTCAGGTTCCGCGTGCTGAGGAATTTCAGGTTCTTCTTCAGTGGCAGCCTGGGACTTCAATTCTTAATTTACATTTTCTTCAGCACTAGTGGCTGGAATGCAGTCATCAACCCTGGTACTAGCATTTTCTTCAGCATCCTGAGTATCATCAGCGGTGCTGGCATTTTCTTCAGTAGGCTGAGCAGATGCTTCAGCCTGAGGATTTTCTTGTTGCGTTGGGGCTGCAACATTGGAAGTGAATTGTTCAGTTAATTTCACAAAACAGACCTTAGCTCCTAGCCAATCAGCGTGGTATGCGTCAAATTCGTCACTGAGTTTCTTGATCTCAGATTGAATAGTGACAAGTTCTTCAGTTGTCATAAGACAACGTTTTTTTTCAGGAAGCGCTCCTTTTTGTACTGCGCTTTCTTCAACTGCCTGGCCTTTTCAAATTTCCATTTTTCTTCCTGAATGAAGTGAGTCAACATATGACTTTGGCCAAGAGTCAGCTTGAAGTCAGGCATAGGAGTGTTGGGGTCCTTGTGCCAGAGATCAATGTAATCAAGGATCAATTTTGGATCCAAAAGCAGAGGCACACTTGTGCCTTTGGCTCTAGTGGCCCTGAGTTGCCTGTCCCTGATGATTTCAGCAAGTTCTTCATCATCAGCTTCGTCTTCATCAGACGGCACTTGAAAGGCAAACTGCTTCTTGTGAGGACTTGGTCGAGAGCCTCGCCCAACAGTTGTGTGCCTTTCTCAAGAACATGTAAATTGAGCACTAGACGGCACTTAAGGGGATCTTTTCTTTCTCAAGAACATGTAAGAGCATTGTGTGCCTTTTGTATTAAGAATGAGGGAAATGAGTACATGTAAATTTACAACAGTGTTGATCACAGACCAGTCCACAGGTGCATTGGTATTTTTACCCTTTCGCCATTTTCCACCTTAATCGTGGATATATATCACTGGAGTAGGAAGCAACACCACTTTGTCAAAAATCCTAGCATTACGCTCTAGCCAAATCGAGCGCACAACGAGGACACCGGAGAATTGATCTCACGCCATCCACCAGTAGTAATGACTGTATTCACATTGTGCCACCAATTAGCGAGGGACACATCCCAAGAAGGCATCAACTGATGCAGCCGGTGGGGTAGCAGAACCTAGAACAATACTTATACCTCCATAGTGAAGGGGCACTGCATGAACATGTGACAGTGAGTTTCCATCTCCTAGCAACAATGCATGCAATGTGTTATGGTGTTTGAGGGAGTCCTGGATTAGGGGGTGTCCGGATAGCCGGACTCCTAGACTATGAAGATACAAGATTGAAGACTTCGTCCCGTGTCCGGAAGGGACTTTCCTTGGCGTGGAAGGCAAGCTTGGCGATACGGATATGTAGATATCCTACCATTGTAACCGACTCTGTGTAACCCTAGCCCTCTCCGGTGTCTATATAAACCGGAGGGTCTTAGTCCATAGGACGAACAACAATCATACCATAGGCTAGCTTCTAGGGTTTAGCCTCTCTAATCTCGTGGTAGATCTACTCTTGTACTACCCATATCATCAATATTAATCAGGCAGGACGTAGGGTTTTACCTCCATCAAGAGGGCCCGAACCTGGGTAAAACATTGTGTCCCCTGCCTCCTGTTACCATCCGCCTAGACGCACAGTTCGGGACCCCCTACCCGAGATCCGCCAGTTTTGACACCGACATTGGTGCTTTCATTGAGAGTTCCTCTATGTCGTCACTTTTGGGCCCGATGGCTTCTCCGATCATCAACAGCGATGCGATCCGGGGTGAGACTTTTCTCCCCGGACAGATCTTCATATTCGACGGCTTTGCACTGCGGGCCAATTCGCTTGGCCATCTGGAGCAGATCGAAAGCTATGCCCCTGGCCATCAGGTCAGATTTGGAAGTTTGAACTACACGGCCGACATCCGTGGAGACTTGATCTTTGACGGATTCGAGCCACAGCCGAGTGCGCCGCACTGTCACGATGGGCATGGTCTAGCTCTGCCGCCGAACAGTGCCCTGGAGGCCGCACCTGTGTCCGCTTCGACCCCTAGCTCGGAGCCGATCACACCAATCGAGGATGGGTGGTTAGACACCGCCTCGGGGGCTGCAATCTCTACGGCGATCGAGCCGAACACCAGCCCTATTCTCTGCGAAGCCCGTGACTCCAAGGAGACGGACTCCTCTCCTGACTCCGAGCCCTCCGCGCCCCTACCGATCGAACCCGATTGGGCGCCGATCATGGATTTCACCGCCGCAGACATCTTTCAGCACTCGCCCTTCGGCGATATTCTGAATTCACTAAAGTCTCTCTCTTTATCAGGAGAGCCCTGGCCGGACTATGGTCAACAAGGTTGGGATGCGGATGATGAAGAAATTCAAAGCCCACCCACCACCCACTTCGTAGCCACTGTCGATGATTTAACCGACATGCTCGACTTCAACTCCGAAGACATCGACGGTATGGACGCCGATGCAGGAGACGATCAAGAACCAGCGCCTATAGGGCACTGGAAAGCCACCTCGTTGTATGATATATACATGGTGGACACCCCAAAAGAAGGCAATGGCGATGGAACAGCGGAGGATGACCCCTCCAAGAAGCAGCCTAAGCGTCGGCGTCAGCGGCGCCACTCTAAATCCCGCCAAAGCAAAAACGGTGATTCCGGCACGGGAGATAATAACACCCCGGACAATGCTGAAGACAACCACCTCCAGCAAGATTCAGCACAAGAGGATGGAGAAGCCAGCCCTCATGAGAGAGCGGCAGACAGACAGGTCGAGAACGATAATTATATGCCTCCCTCCGAAGACGAGGCAAGCCTCGACGACGACGAATTTGTCATGCCGGAGGATCCCGTCGAACAAGAGCGTTTCAAACGCAGGCTTATGGCCACAACGAGCAGCCTCAAGAAAAAACAACAACATCTTAGAGCTGATCAAGATTTGCCAGCCGACAGATGGACTGAAGTCCTTGCGGCCGAAGAGTATGAACTCGAACGCCCCTCCAAGAGCTACCCAAAGCGCATGTTGCTACCCCAATTAGAGGATGAAGCACCTAAACCTACATCACCAGCGCATGACGCGGCCGACCGGCCACCCCGTGGCCGCGACAGAGAGGCCTCTCGGCCCTCCACTCAAGCCGCACCCCGGCGCCGCTCAAAAAATACCAAGGCATGGGAAAATGCGCCAGACCTGCGAGATATATTGGAGGACAAGGCAAGGAAAACAAGATCGATCTACGGATCACGTGGGCGCTCCACGGCACGAGACGGTACTCGTCACGCCGGATACAGTATATCCGGCTGGGCCGAACACAGTAGACAAAGCTCATTTGAGCTGCGTCGTGATATAGCCCAATACAGAGGCGCCGCACACCCACTATGCTTCACAGATGAAGTGATGGATCATCAAATCCCCGAGGGTTTCAAACCCATGAATATCGAATCATACGATGGCACAACAGATCCTGCGGTATGGATCGAGGACTATCTCCTTCATATCCACATGGCCCGTGGTGATGACCTGCACGCCATCAAATACCTCCCACTCAAGCTTAAAGGACCAGCTCGGCATTGGCTTAACAGCTTGCCAGCAGAATCAATTGGTTGTTGGGAGGACCTGGAAGCCGCATTCCTCGACAATTTCCAGGGCACTTATGTGCGACCACCAGACGCCGATGACCTAAGCTACATAATTCAGCAGCCAGAGGAATCGGCCAGACAATTCTGGACACGGTTCCTAACCAAGAAAAATCAAATCGCCGACTGTCCGGACGCAGAGGCCCTAGCAGCCTTCAAGCATAACATCCACGATGAGTGGCTTGCACGGCACCTAGGGCAGGAAAAGCCGAAATCTATGGCAGCCCTCACGACACTTATGACCCGCTTCTGCGTGGGAGAAGACAGCTGGCTAGCTCGCAGCAGTAACATGACCAAGAGCCATGGTAATTCGGATACCAAGGACAACAGTGGCAGGTCGCATCACAACAAGCAAAAGCGCCGCATTAACGGCGACAATGCTGAGGATACGGCAGTTAATGCCGGATTCAGAGGCTCTAAACCCGGTCAGCGGAAAAAGGCATTCAAAAGAAATACTCTGGGCCCGTCCAATTTGGACCGAATACTCGACCGCTCATGCCAGATACATGGCACCCCCGAAAAACCAGCCAATCACACCAACATGGATTGTTGGGTGTTTAAGCAGGCAGGCAAGTTAAATGCC
Organism: Triticum urartu; assembly: GCF_003073215.2. Taxonomy (NCBI): domain Eukaryota; kingdom Viridiplantae; phylum Streptophyta; class Magnoliopsida; order Poales; family Poaceae; genus Triticum; species Triticum urartu. Next base: position 23,349,237 of record NC_053025.1, read on the forward strand.
GAAAGCAGAGACAAGGGACTGCATAGCGATGACGAGGAGGAGCCCCGGCCGCCGAACAACAGCGGATAGAAAGGTTTTCCCCCACAAGTGTGGACGGTGAACATGATATACGCAACCCACGTCCCCAAGAGGGAGTGGAAGCGTGTGCTAAGGGACGTATACGCGATGGAGCCAATCGCCCCAAAGTTCAACCCATGGTCTTCCTGCCCGATCACTTTTGATCGAAGGGACCACCCCACTAGCATCCGTCATGGCGGATTCGCCGCATTGGTTCTAGACCCAATTATTGACGGATTTCACCTCACTAGAGTCCTTATGGACGGCGGCAGCAGCCTGAACCTGCTTTACCAGGATACAGTGCGGAAAATGGGCATCGATCCCTCGAGGATTAAACCCACTAGAACGACCTTTAAAGGCGTCATACCAGGTGTAGAGGCCAACTGTACAGGCTCAGTTACACTTGAAGTGGTCTTCGGATCTCCGGATAATTTCCAAAGCGAGGAGTTAATCTTTGACATAGTCCCGTTCCGCAGTGGCTATCATGCATTGCTCGAGCGAACCGCATTTGCTAAGTTCAACGCGGTGCCACACTACGCATACTTCAAGCTCAAGATGCCAGGCCCTCGAGGAGTCATCACGGTGAATGGAAACACCGAACGCTCTCTCCGAACCGAGCAGCATACGGCGGCTATCGCAGCGGAAGTACAAAGCAGCCTCTCAAGGAAATTCTCCAGTCCGGCCATTAAACGTCTGGACACCGTCAAGCGCGCCCGGAGTAACCTACAACAAGACCGCCTGTCATGTTCCGAGCAAACGTAGCAATGCAGCCCCAACCCCAGCTCTCGCGAACTTGCGAAACCAATGTTGCGCGTACATAACTACGCTCTGGAAATACCATGGGCACAGGGGAGGGGCACCATCACGGCACGCCCGAAACGCGGCTTAAACCGCACTAGGGGCTGCTGATTTCTTAATTTTCTCTTATTTTCAGGACTCCATTCTTCGGAAGGCTTGTCCAGCAGTACAATTGCCACACAAACGATACAACCAGGGAAGCAGAAAGCTATGCCGCACTATGGAACTCTAAGGTGGTCTCTATAACAAGCAGTATACCTGTTTTACATACCATTCCGCAGCTCACCCCTGGAAAGGACACGTTAAATAGTCCCATTTTTTGCTTATCGCACTATTTGTATCGTTCTGCTTTGATCGCAGCTTTTTAAAAATAAACAATGCATAGCTTCCGCCTATTATTGCATTACTCTTTTTTTACGAATATATGTTCATTAATGACATGTTGCACCCGTACACTTTGGTACGGCCAATACGCCAGGGGCTTAAGTACCCCACAATACGGTGTGAGATATCCGAACACTTTCACAAGTGCGGCAGCCCGAACTTATAGCATTATATGCATCGGCTCCGAATCATGTCTTGGGTCAATAGTTGGGTTTGCCCGGCTCCTATGTTTTGGTACCTTACGTTCCGTTATATCGGCTAAGGTAGCACTAGGAGAACTACTGCGATTGTGCCCCAGATGAGCTGGGCTAAGCACCTCAGTAGAGAAAGCTAAAACTGACCGTCATGATGAGGCGAGAGCTGGTCGCTGTTCGAGAGGTTTTCGAGTCCCTAAAGACTTATGCCGCTTAGAGCGAGGAGTCGGCTTTGTCCGGCCTAGGCGTGGATAGCGCTCCAAACTCGGTCTTCCGAACACTAGGGGCTTTGCCAAAATTTAAAATTATAGAATTCTATGGCTAAGTGAGAGTGTTCAAGCATTATAGTCTGATTGCCTTGTTCGTTGTGTTGACCGCCTCCCTCGAAGGACCCAAGAATGGGAAAAAGAGCACTCATGTTTATCCCGAACACCCCAGCACTCGTGGCATGGGGGCAGAAGCCGACGACTCGCCATCTCTCAAATTTGATAAACGGCCGCACAGAAGATAATATTTTAAATTCAAAAGCGTTGCTTAGCGCATATGAACAAGTTTTCAGCGTACAGGATCACTAATGCGAGTTTACTCAAAAATTACATCTTTGGAGCATTCATCCGCTATAAGGCGGGCACCCTTCAGGATGCCCTCATAATACGCTTCCGGGACACGATGCTCCTTGCCCGGCGGCGGCCCGTCCTTCACCAGCTTCTCCGCATCCATCTTGCCCCAGTGCACTTTAGCACGGGCAAGCGCCCTACGGGCACCTTCGATGCAGACGGAGTGCTTGATTACTTCAAGCCGTGGACAGGCATCCACCAGCCGCCTCACCAGCCCGAAGTAGCTCCCAGGCAAAGCCTCCCCAGGCCAAAGCCGAACTATGAAGCCCTTTATGGCCTGTTCGGCCACCTTGTGGAGCTCGACCATTTGCTTCAGTTGGTCGCTCAAAGGCACCAGGTGTCCGGCCTCAGCATACTGAGACCAGAAAACCTTCTCCGTCGAGCTCCCCTCCTCGGCTCGGTAGTAGGCGGCGGCATCAGACGCACTGCGGGGCAAATCTGCGAATGCTCCTGGAGAGCTCCGGACTCGGGTAAGTAACAAGTAATTCACTTTCACGTGCTTGCTTTGCATAATGAATGCTTTACCCGCTGCTATCTTCTTCATCGCTTCAATTTCTCGGAGGGCTTTTTGGGCTTCGGCCTTGGCAGACTTCGCGCTTTTGAGGTCTGCCGCAAGCTCGGACGCTTGCGTCTTTGAGTCAAGCTCCAAACTCTCGTGTTTTTTCACGAGAGCCTGGAGTGTTGGGTTTCGTAGTAATTTCAAAAAATTTCCTATGCACACGCAAGATCATGGTGATGCATAGCAACGAGAGGGGAGAGTATGATCTATGTACCTTATAGATCGCAACGGAAGCGTTTGGTTGATGTAGTCGTACGTCTTCATGGCCCGACCGATCAAGCACCGAAACTACGGCACCTCCGAGTTCTAGCACACGTTCAGCTCGATGATGATCCCCGGACTCCGATCCTGCAAAGTGTCGGGAAAGAGTTCCGTCAGCACGACGGCGTGGTGACGATCTTCATGTACTACTGCAGCAGGGCTTCGCCTAAACTCCGCTACAATATTATCGAGGACTATGGTGGAAGGGGGCACCGCACACGGCTAAGAATAAGATCACGTGGATCAACTTGTGTGTCTCTGGGGTGCCCCTGCCTCCGTATATAAAGGACTAAAAGGGGGGAGGCGGCCGGCCAAGGAGGGCGCGCCAGGAGAGTCCTACTCCCTCTGGGAGTAGGATTCCCCCCCCCCCAATCCTAGTTGGAATAGGATTCGCGGAGGGGGGAAAAGAGAGAGAGGGGCCGGCCCCCTCTCCTTGTCCTATTCGGACCAAGGGAGGGGAGGGGCGCGCGGCCCATGTTGGGCTGCCTCTTCTCTTTTCCACTAAGGCCCAATATGGCCCATATAGCTCCCGGGGGGTTTCGGTAACCTCCCGTTACTCCGGTAAAATCCCGATTTCACTCGGAACACTTCCGATATCCAAACATAGGCTTCCAATATATCAATCTTTATGTCTCGACCATTTCGAGACTCCTCGTCATGTCCGTGATCACATCCGGGACTCCGAACAAACTTTGGTACATCAAAATGCATAAACTCATAATATAACTGTCATCGTAACCTTAAGCGTGCGGACCCTACGGGTTCGAGAACAATGTAGACATGACCGAGACATGTCTCCGGTCAATAACCAATAGCGGAACCTGGATGCTCATATTGGCTCCTACATATCCTACGAAGATCTTTATCGGTCAGACCGCATAACAACATACGTTGTTCCCTTTGTCATCGGTATGTTACTTGCCCGAGATTCGATCGTCGGTATTCCAAATACCTAGTTCAATCTCGTTACCGGCAAGTCTCTTTACTCGTTCTGTAATACATCATCCCGCAACTAACTCATTGGTTGCAGTGCTTGCAAGGCTTAAGTGATGTGCATTACCGAGAGGGCCCAGAGATACCTCTCCGACAATCGAAGTGACAAATCCTAATCTCGAAATACGCCAACCCAACATGTACCTTTGGAGACACCTGTAGAGCTCCTTTATAATCACCCAGTTACGTTGTGACGTTTGGTAGCACACAAAGTGTTCCTCTGGTAAACGGGAGTTGCATAATCTCATAGTCATAGGAACATGTATAAGTCATGAAGAAAGCAATAGCAACATACTAAACGATCGGGTGCTAAGCTAGTGGAATGGGTCATGTCAATCAGATCATTCACTTAATGATGTGATCCCGTTAATCAAATAACAACTCTTTGTTCATGGTTAGGAAACATAACCATCTTTGATTAACGAGCTAGTCAAGTAGAGGCATACTAGTGCCACTTTGTTTGTCTATGTATTCACACATGTATTATGTTTCCGGTTAATACAATTCTAGCATGAATAATAAACATTTATCATGATATAAGGAAATAAATAATAACTTTATTATTGCCTCTAGTCCAATTAAGCGTTTTGATCTATCTCTATAGATCTTAATGCCTAATATGTAAGCAGCTTCACCGAGGTCTTTCATTGAAAAACTCTTATTCAAGTATCCCTTTATGCTATCCAGAAATTCTATATCATTTCCAATTAGTAATATGTCATCTACATATAATATCAGAAATGCTACAGAGCTCCCACTCACTTTCTTGTAAATACAGGCTTCTCCAAAAGTCTGTATAAAACCAAATGCTTTGATCACACTTTCAAAGCGTTCATTCCAACTCCGAGAGGCTTGCACCAGTCCATAAATGGATCGCTGGAGCTTGCACACTTTGTTAGCTCCCTTTGGATCGACAAAACCTTCTGGTTACATCATATACGACTCTTCTTCCAGAAATCCATTCAGGAATGCAGTTTTGACATCCATCTGCCAAATTTCATAATAATAAAATGCGGCAATTGCTAACATGATTCGGACAGACTTAAGCATCGGTACGGGTGAGAAGGTCTCATCATAGTCAATCCCTTGAACTTGCCGAAAACCTTTTGCGACAAGTCGAGCTTTGTAGACAGTAATATTACCGTCAGCGTCAGTCTTCATCTTGAAGATCCATTTATTTTCAATTGCTTGCCGATCATCGGGCAAGTCAACCAAAGTCCATACTATGTTCTCATACATGGATCCCATCTCAGATTTCATGGCTTCAAGCCACTTTGCGGAATCTGGGCTCACCATCGCTTCTTCATAGTTCGTAGGTTCATCATGATCTAGTAGCATGACTTCCAGAACGGGATTACCGTACCACTCTGGTGCGGATCTTACTCTGGTTGATCTACGAGGTTCAGTAGTATCTTGTTCTAAAGTTTCATGATCATCATCATTAGCTTCCTCGCTAACTGGTGTAGGTGTCACAGAAACAGTTTTCTGTGATGCACTACTTTCCAATAAGGGAGCAGGTACAGTTACCTCGTCAAGTTCTACTTTCCTCCCACTCTCTTCTTTTGAAAGAAACTCCTTCTCCAGAAAGTTTCCGAATTTAGCAACAAAAGTCTTGCCTTCGGATCTGTGATAGAAGGTGTATCCAATAGTCTCCTTTGGATATCCTATGAAGACACATTTCTCCGATTTGGGTTCGAGCTTATCAGGTTGAAGCTTTTTCACATAAGCATTGCAGCCCCAAACTTTCAGAAACGACAACTTTGGTTTCTTGCCAAACCACAGTTCATAAGGCGTCGTCTCAACGGATTTTGATGGTGCCCTATTTAACGTGAATGCGGCCGTCTCTAGAGCGTATCCCCAAAACGATAGCGGTAAATCAGTAAGAGACATCATAGATCGCACCATATCCAGTAAAGTACGATTACGATGTTCGGACACACCATTACGCTGTGGTGTTCCGGGTGGCGTGAGTTGCGAAACTATTCCACAATTTTTCAAATGTACACCAAACTCTTAACTCAAATATTCTCCTCCACGATCAGATCGTAGAAACTTTATTTTCTTGTTACGATGATTTTCAACTTCACTCTGAAATTCCTTGAACTTTTCAGACGATTCAGACTTATGTCTCATTAAGTAGATATACCCATATCTGATTAAATCATCTGTGAAGGTGAGAAAATAACGATATCTGCCACGAGCCTCAATATTCATCGGACCACATACATCTGTATGTATGATTTCCAACAAATCTTTTGCTCTCTCCATAGTACTGGAGAACGGCGTTTTAGTCATCTTGCCCATGAGGCACGGTTCGCAAGTACCAAGTGATTCATAATCAAGTGGTTCCAAAAGTCCATCAGTATGGAGTTTCTTCATGCGCTTTACACCGATATGACCTAAACGGCAGTGCCACAAATAAGTTGCACTATCATTATCAACTCTGCATCTTTTGGTTTCAACATTATGAATATGTGTATTACTACTATCGAGATTTAACAAGAATAGACCACTCTTCAAGGGTGCATGACCATAAAAGATATTACTCATATAAATAGAACAACCATTATTCTCTGATTTAAATGAATAACCGTCTCGCATCAAACAAGATCCAGATATAATGTTCATGCTTAACGCTGGCACCAAATAACAATTATTTAGGTCTAATATTAATCCCGAAGGTAGATGTAGAGGTAGCGTGCCGACTGCGATCACATCGACTTTGGAACTGTTTCCCACGCGCATCGTCACCTCGTCCTTAGCCAATCTTCGCTTAATCCGTAGTCCCTGTTTCGAGTTGCAAATATTAGCAACAGAACCAGTATCAAATACCCAGGTGCTACTGCGAGCATTAGTAAGGTACACATCAATAACATGTATATCACCTATACCTTTGTTCACCTTGCCATCCTTCTTATCTGCCAAATACTTGGGGCAGTTCCGTTTCTAGTGACCAGTCTGCTTGCAATAGAAGCACTCAGTTTTAGGCTTAGGTCCAGGTTTGGGTTTCTTCTCTTGAGTAGCAACTTGCTTGCTGTTCTTTTTGAAGTTCCCCTTCTTCTTCCCTTTGCCCTTTTTCTTGAAACTAGTGGTCTTGTTGACCATCAACACTTGATGCTCCTTCTTGATTTCTACCTCCGCAGCTTTCAGCATCGCGAAGAGCTCGGGAATAGTCTTATTCATCCCTTGCATATTATAGTTCATCACGAAGCTCTTGTAGCTTGGTGATAGTGATTGGAGAATTCTGTCAATGACGCAGTCATCTGGAAGATTAACTCCCAACTGAATCAAGTGATTATTATACCCAGACATTTTGAGTATATGCTCACTGACAGAACTGTTCTCCTCCATCTTGCAGCTATAGAACTTATTGGAGACCACGTATCTCTCAATCCGGGCATTTGCTTGAAATATTAACTTCAACTCCTGGAACATCTCATATGCTCCATGACGTTCAAAACGTCGTTGAAGTCCCGATTCTAAGCCGTAAAGCATGGCACACTGAACTATTGAGTAGTCATCAGCTTTGCTCTGCCAGACATTCATAACATCCGGCGTTGCTCCTGCAGCAGGCCTGGCACCCAGCGGTGCTTCCAGGACGTAATTCTTCTGTGCAGCAATGAGGATAATCCTCAAGTTACGGACCCAGTCCGTGTAATTGCTACCATCATCTTTCAACTTTGCTTTCTCAAGAAACGCATTAAAATTCAACGGAACAACAGCACGAGCCATCTATCTACAATCAAACATAAACAAGCAAGATACTAATCAGGTACTAAGTTTCATGATAAATTTAAGTTCAGTTAATTTACTTAAAGAACTCCCACTTAGATAGACATCCCTCTAATCCTCTAAGTGATTACGTGATCCAAATCAACTAAACCATGTCCGATCATCACGTGAGATGGAGTAGTTTCATTGGTGAACATCTTTATGTTGATCATATCTACTATATGATTCACGCTCGACCTTTCGGTCTCCGTGTTCCGAGGCCATATCTGTATATGCTTGGCTCGTAAAGTTTAACCTGAATATTCCGCATGTGCAACTGTTTTGCACCCGTTGTATTTGAACGTAGAGCCTATCACACCCGATCATCACGTGGTGTCTCAGCACGAAGAACTTTCGCAACGGTGAATACTCAGGGAGAACACTACTTGATAATTTAGTGAGAGATCATCTTATAATGCTACCGTCAATCAAAGCAAGATAAGATGCATAAAAGATAAACATCACATGCAATCAATATAAGTGATATGATATGGCCATCATCATCTTGTGCTTGTGATCTCCATCTCCGAAGCACCGTCATGATCACCATCGTCACCGGCGTGACACCTTGATCTCCATCGTAGCATCGTTGTCGTCTCGCTGAGCTTGTGCTTCCACGACTATCGCTACCATTTAGTGATAAAGTAAAGCATTACAGCGCGATTGCATTGCATACAATAAAGCGACAACCATATGGCTCCTGCCAGTTGCCGATAACTCGGTTACAAAACATGATCATCTCATACAATAAAATTTAGCATCATGTCTTGACCATATCACATCACAACATGCCCTGCAAAAACAAGTTAGACGTCCTCTACTTTGTTGTTGCAAGTTTTTACGTGGCTGCTACGGGCTTAAGCAAGAACCAATCTCAACTACGCATCAAAACCACAATGATAGTTTGTCAAGTTGGTGCTGTTTTAACCTTCGCAAGGACCGGGCGTAGCCACACTCGATTCAACTAAAGTTGGAGAAACTATCACCCGCAAGCCACCTATGTGCAAAGCACGTCGGGAGAACCGGTCTCGCGTAAGCGTACGCGTAATGTCGGTCCGGGCCGCTTCGTCCAACAATACCGCGGAACCAAAGTATCACATGCTGGTAAGCAGTATGACTTATATCGCCCACAACTCACTTGTGTTCTACTCGTGCATATAACATCAACATATAAAACCTAGGCTCGGATGCCACTGTTGGGTTTCGTAGTAATTTTAAAAAATTTCCTACGCACACGCAAGATCATGGTGATGCATAGCAACGAGAGGGGAGAGTATGATCTATGTACCTTATAGATCGCAACGGAAGCGTTTGGTTGATGTAGTCGTACGTCTTCACGGCCCGACCGATCAAGCACCGAAACTACGGCACCTCCAAGTTCTAGCACACGTTCAGCTCGATGATGATCCCCGGACTCCGATCCTGCAAAGTGTCGGGAAAGAGTTCCGTCAGCACGACGGCGTGGTGACGATCTTCATGTACTACTGCAGCAGGGCTTCGCCTAAACTCCGCTACAATATTATCGAGGACTATGGTGGAAGGGGGCACCGCACACGGCTAAGAATAAGATCACGTGGATCAACTTGTGTGTCTCTGGGGTGCCCCTGCCTCCGTATATAAAGGACTAAAAGGGGGGAGGCGGCCGGCCAAGGAGGGCGCGCCAGGAGAGTCCTACTCCCTCTGGGAGTAGGATTCCCCCCCCCCCCAATCCTAGTTGGAATAGGATTCGCGGAGGGGGGAAAAGAGAGAGGAGGGCCGGCCCCCTCCTTGTCCTAATTCGGACCAGGGAGGGGAGGGGCGCGGCCCATGTTGGGCTGCCTCTCTTCTCTTTTCCACTAAGGCCCACTGGCCCATATAGCTCCCGGGGGGTTCCGGTAACCTCCCGGTACTCCGGTAAAATCCCGATTTCACCCGGAACACTTCCGATATCCAATAGGCTTCCAATATATCAATCTTTATGTCTCGACCATTTCGAGACTCCTCGTCATGTCCGTGATCACATCCGGGACTCCGAACTAACTTTGGTACATCAAAACTCATAAACTCATAATATAACTGTCATCGTAACTTAAGCGTGCGGACCCTACGGGTTCGAGAACAATGTAGACATGACCGAGACATGTCTCCGGTCAATAACCAATAGCGGAACCTGGATGCTCATATTGGCTCCTACATATTCTACGAAGATCTTTATCGGTCAGACCGCATAACAACATACGTTGTTCCCTTTGTCATCGGTATGTTACTTGCCCGAGATTCGATCGTCGGTATCTCAATACCTAGTTCAATCTCGTTACCGGCAAGTCTCTTTACTCGTTCTGTAATACATCATCCCGCAACTAACTCATTAGTTGCAATGCTTGCAAGGCTTAAGTGATGTGCATTACCGAGAGGGCCCAGAGATACCTCTCCGACAATCGGAGTGACAAATCCTAATCTCGAAATACGCCATCCCAACAAGTACCTTTGGAGACACCTGTAGAGCTCCTTTATAATCACCCAGTTACGTTGTGACGTTTGGTAGCACACAAAGTGTTCCTCCGGTAAACGGGAGTTGCATAATCTCATAGTCATAGGAACATGTATAAGTCATGAAGAAAGCAATAGCAACATACTAAACGATCGGGTGCTAAGCTAGTGGAATGGGTCATGTCAATCAGATCATTCACTTAATGATGTGATCCCGTTAATCAAATAACAACTCTTTGTTCATGGTTAGGAAACATAACCATCTTTGATTAACGAGCTAGTCAAGTAGAGGCATACTAGTGACACTTTGTTTGTCTATGTATTCACACATGTATTATGTTTCCGGTTAATACAATTCTAGCATGAATAATAAACATTTATCATGATATAAGGAAATAAATAATAACTTTATTATTGCCTCTAGGGCATATTTCCTTCATGGAGCTCTTTCTGCACCTCCTCCACCCGCGCCTCCTGCTTCCCTCTCTCTGTGCGCTCCGCAGCCGCTCTGTTTTCGGCCTCGGACAGCGCTTGATTAAGGGTTGCCACCTCAGTCGTGGCCCCTATAATAGCACGTTGATCCTGTCATTTTTTGCAACCACATCTTCTCTATATACTTGCACAAGGTATTACTTACCTTCCTTCTCCTCGAGTTGCCTCTTGGCATGGCCGAACTCGTTCTCGGACCGCGCGAGGTTTTGCTTCAGCGTATCCACCTCCGCAGTCAGTGCGGCGGAGGCCAGCAGCGAAGCCTGCATACGCATATTGACGTGATTATGTTAGACTCATGCGAATGTTATTAGATCCTCTATTCGGCTTTTCTTTCCGAACGCCGAATAGAGCATCAGGGGCTACTGTCTATGCGGTAATATTTTTACATATTCTTTACTTACCTCAAAGCCTGTTAGAAGGCTGGCACAGGATTCAGTCAGTCCGCTCTTGGTGGACTGAACCTTCTGGATCACCACACTCATAATAGTGCGGTGCTCCTCGTCGATGGAGGCGCCGTTAAGCACCTCCAGCAAATTGTCCGGTGCCTCCGGTTGGACGGAGGTCACCGGCTCGGTAGGCTTGCTCCTCTTGGAAGGAGGCTGCCTACCAGAGTCCGGAACCGTTGAAGGTTCCGGCGCGGTGTCCGGCTCAAGACCGGACTTGGAGCCCTTGGGGGTTCTATCCCCTTTACGCCTGGAGTCCGGGAGGTTGCCTTGCGGCGCCTCCAGGACCACCTCCTCCTAGCTTGGAACCTGTTGGGATGCCACCTCGGCGCCGTCCGTAGGATGGGGAGAGGAAGCCGTCAGAAGCGAATTCACATCCGACGAATCCAGGGAGCCGCTCGACGACTCGTCGAGCCCGGCCTTGGGCGGACTGCATAGTCATATTCGGCGTAAGGAGGAGCTGTACAAGAAAGGAACACTATGAATTTCTCTAGTGTCCGAATACTTACGATCTCGCCAGGGGCTTGGCCATGTGCGGCCACTCCTCTTCGCCGTCGTCGGCGTTGGTGGAGTAGTCCGGAGGAAGGGTCTTCCCCTTCTTGGACCCTTCGGCCTCTCCAGTTGGGGCGGCCTTCCTTTTCTTCCCTTCCCCCGCTGGAGGGGGGAGGTCTCTTCTTCCTCCTCCTCGTATTCACGGGAGGAGTGCGCCTTGGAATCGTCGGATGATGAATCCAACACCTCCTGGCACCGGGCGCTCTTTCGAGTCCCCATGGCCTTCTTGGCCTTCTTCTCCGGCACCACATAGGGTGCCGGAACTAGCAGCTTCGCCAAGCGAGCGTCCGCTGGGCCTTCGGGCAAAGGAGCCGGACAGTTGATCTGTCCGGACGTCTCCTGCCAATCCTGTCAAAGGTAAGGGAGCTTAGATCCCGCGTGGAGTCAAACTATGAGAAACTAATACCCTGTAAAAGGTAAAAACAGCTTACCGCACTAGCGTGACGTTGCGTGCTAAATCCGCGATCCTCAGTAGCGGATGCGGGGGCCTCGGCGCCCTTGAAAAGCACCTTCCAGGCATCTTCGTACGTCGTGTCGAAGAGCCTGCTCAGAGTTCGGTGCTGCGCCGGGTCGAACTCCCACAGGTTGAAAGCCCGTTGTTGATACGGGAGGATCCGGCGGATGAGCATAACCTGGACTACGTTGACAAGTTTGAGCTTCTTGTCCACCAGGGTTTGGACGCATGTTTGGAGTCCGGTCAGCTCTCCTTCTTTACCCCATGACAGGCTCGTCTCTTTCCAGGAGGTGAGCCGCGTGGGGGGTCCGGATCGGAACTCAGGGGCTGCGACCCATTCAGGGTCGCGCGGCTCGGTGATGTAAAACCACCCCGATTGCCACCCCTTTAGGGACTCCACGAAGGAGCCCTCGAGCCATAGGACGTTGGGCATCTTGCCCACCATGGCGCCTCCGCACTCCGCCTGGGTGCCGCGCACCACCTTCGTCTTGACATTGAAAATCTTGAGCCATAGGCCAAAATGGGGGCGGATGCAGAAGAAAGCCTCGCACACGACGATAAACGCCGAGATATTGAGGACAAAGTTCGGGGCCAGATCGTGGAAATCCAGGCCATAGTAGAACATGAGCCCCCGGACAAATGGGTGGAGAGGGAAGCCCAGTCCGCGGAGGAAATGGGGGAGGAACACCACCCTCTCATGGGGCCTAGGGGTGGGGATGAGCTTCCCCTCTTCGAGAAGCCGGTGCGCAATGTCGTTAGACAAGTATCCGACCTTCCTCGGTTTTTTGATGTGTCCCTCCGTGACGGAGGAGACCATCCACTTGCCTCCTGCTCCAGACATGACTGGAGAAGGTTGAGGTGGGGTGTGCGGACTTGGACGCTGGAGCTCGAGTGCGCGGAAATGGATAGGCAAAGGAGGAAGAAGGCGTGGATGAAAAGGTGGATCCTTATCCCCTTATATGGGTGGACGCGACTATGCACCCCCACCAGCCTGGTAAAACTCGCTTATCTCTCAAGCGCCGTAATCAATGGCGTGGTTGGGTTACCCACACCCGTATTGATGAGAATCCCGGAATAAGGGGACACGATCTCTGCTTTAACAAGACGTGCCAAGGAAACCGCCTCGCTAAACGCGCTGAGGTGGGACAGTAAAACGATTCGAATAAAGACTTGGCCGTGGTGTGATGTCACGCTACGGAATACGTCAGCAGATTAGATTTGTGTAAATATTATTCTCTCTATGGCAATATGTGGAAACTTATTTTGCAGAGTCGGACACTACCTTTGTGTTCAAAATCTTCTATGAAGTACTTGGAGGAGGAACCCGCCTTGCAATGCCGAAGACAATCTGCGCGCCGGACTCGTCGTCATTGAAGCCTGGTTCAGGGGCTACTGAGGGAGTCCTGGATTAGGGGGTGTCCGAATAGCCGGACTATACCTTCAGCCGGACTCCTGGACTATGAAGATACAAGATTGAAGATTTCGTCCCGTGTCCGGAAGGGACTTTCCTTGGCGTGGAAGGCAAGCTTGGTGATACGGATATGTAGATCTCCTACCATTGTAACTGACTCTGTGTAACCCTAGCCCTCTCCGGTGTCTATATAAACCGGAGGGTCTTAGTCCGTAGGACGAACAACAATCATACCATAGGCTAGCTTCTAGGGTTTAGCCTCTCTGATCTCGTGGTAGATCTACTCTTGTACTACCCATATCATCAATATTAATCAAGCAGGACGTAGGGTTTTACCTCCATCAAGAGGGCCCGAACCTGGGTAAAACATTGTGTCCCCTGCCTCCTGTTACCATTCGCCTAGACGCATAGTTTGGGACCCCCTACCCGAGATCCGCCGGTTTTGACACCGACAGTGTTTGACAAGGCGGGTCAGACAACTCCAAAATAAACTCGACCGGCTTCGTTCCCTGTCCATTGGTCATGGCCCATCGGAGGAGGAACAAAGCACAGTTATAAAGTTAAGGGAGGCACTGCATCTAGAAGAGGTGTGGTACCGCCAGCGGTCACGTGTACCTTGGCTACGGGAGGGAGATCGCAACACAAGTTATTTTCAGGCCCAAGCCAGTCAGCGCAAGAGGATGAACAAAATTCAAGGACTCAGACGATCTGATGGATTGGTTTGTGTGGATGAGAACGAGGATAAGGAAGAAATACAACAGTTCTACCAGAACTTGTACCAGTCCGAAGGTTTTCATTATCCAAGCGAGTTACTAGCTCATGTTCCCACCAAAATCTCAGATGCTATGAACATGGAGCTCACTAAACCCTACACTGCAGAAGAGGTCAAAACTGCGCTATTCCAGATGGCTCCTTCAAAAGCTCCTGGTGTAGATGGGTTCACGGCGGGGTTTTATCAGCGACATTGGGATCTTCTCGGTGGAGAAGTTACTAATGCAGTTTTGGAATTTCTAAATGGCGGGGAGTTAGCTTCTGGCCTGAATGACACCTCCATTACTATAATCCCAAAGGTAAAACATCCTCGGTCCATTTCTCAGTATCGTCCAATTGCATTATGTCCTGTCTTGTATAAGATTGCGAGCAAAGCAATTACAAACCGTCTACGGTGCATAATGGATGAGGTTATCAGTGAGGAACAAAGCGCTTTTGTACCGGGGCGTCTTATTACTGATAATGTGCTTGTGGCATACGAGAGTGTGCACACAATGCAGAGGAGGAAAAAAGGAATAATTATTCTTGTGCGGTCAAGTTAGATATGATGAAAGCTTATGACCGTGTCGAGTGGCACTACCTCGAGGCAATTCTGTCCAAGCTGGGTTTTAGCATTGTCTTTGTCAGGCTGATCATGAAATGTGTATCTTCAGTTCGCTTTTCGGTTCGAGTTAATGGCGAGCTCCTACTTTCTTTACCCCTTCAAGAGGGCTTCGCTAGGGTGACCTTGCGTCGCCATATCTATTTCTTATATGTGCGGAAGGCTTTTCCTCCTTATTGAAATTCTACAATGGAGGTATTATTGACAGAGGTCTGAGAGTAAGCTATAGATCACCGTGGATCTCTCATCTGCTCTTTGCAGACGACAGTCTCATTTTTATTGATGCAATAGATCAGAGTGCCCTCAGACTTAATGAGATCTTGAGAATCTATGGTGATGCCTCTGGACAGCGAGTAAATCGGGACAGAAGTTCTATCTTCTTCAGTACAAATATTTCTGACCAGGTGAAGCAAGGTATGAAAACATCGTTGAATATCCAAGTGGAAGCGTTCAATGAGAAATATCTAGGGTTACCAACGGCTGTGGGTCGCATCACAAGTGGTACTTTCGATCATATCAGTGAAAGATCTTGTGGCCATATGCAAGGGTGGTCGGAAAAGTTGCTTGCATGCGCTAGGCGTGAAACTCTTATTAAGTCAACAGCTCAAGCTATTCCAACCTACCCGATGAGTACATTCTTGTTCACAAAAAAGGTAAACAAGAGTCTGACCTCCCCTATGGCGAAATATTTTTGGAGCAGCTCTCTTGATAAGAAATTGATGCATTGTTTGTCATGGGAGGAGATGACTAAACCAAAGTGCATGGGCGGAATGGGTTTTAGAGACCTACATTTGTTCAATCTTGCAATGCTAGGCAAACATGGGTGGCGGTTCATGACTAATCCCAACTCCTTGTGTGCAAGGGTTTTGAAAGGGCGATACTTCCCGGATGCAGATTTCATGCAAGCGTTGGTTCCAAGATCAGCATCGGCTACTTGGAAGGCCATCATTGCGGGACGAAAGGCTCTAAGTGTGGGGCTGATCGCACGGGTGGGAGATGGAACCACTATTTATGTGTGGCACCAAAAATGGATACAAGGCACTATCTCCATGATCCCAATCTCGAGAACATCTAATACAAACATCGAGAGAGTTTCCGAGCTCATCGATTCAGAGAATTGGTCCTGGAGACAAGATGTTGTTAGGGCAACCTTCATTGCCCCCGATGCGGATGCCATTCCTAATATCCCTATCCGGCGGGGGGTGGTGAGGACTCCTTTGCTTGGGCTTTCGAAAAAGCTGGTAACTACACTGTCAAGACGGCGTACCGAGCTCTCATGACTCAAAACGAGCGCTTGGCTCGAGAGGAAGGGACGGCTACCCGGACCACAAGGAACGATCAACAGTTGTGGAAGGCTTTATGGAAGCTCAATGTTATACCCAAAATGCGGGTCTTTTGGTGGAGAGTTCTCCATGGCATTCTCCCAGATGAAAGTACTCTCAAATATCATCATATTGCAATCATAGATCGATGCAAAGTATGCATGGCTATGAGTGAGGATTTGCAGCATGCACTGATACACTGCGCGCATGCTCGATGCTTTTGGGAAGGAGCGTATGCGTGGTTCGGTCTCCGGCTACCGCGACTCCACCCAGATTCATGGGCGCATGATATCATATGTGACGCGAGGTTTTCTGATGATGACCGTGCAAAAATTACAACAATTATGTGGTCAATCTGACACTCCCGAAACCGCATCAAGCATGGGGAAGAAGGGCGTGATCCGGCAGCCACTATCCGATCTACTAAGGAGGCTATTGCACTCCTGAACCTTCCGCGCGAGGTAGCTGAGACCCTGCCAGGATTTGGATGGTGGCCACCTGAGGGAGAAGTGGTTAAAATCACCACAGATGGTGCGCTTAACTTTGAAGACGGTCGAGGTGGAGCAGGAGGGGTTGCTCGCTAGGTCAGGGCTCTACTAGGCTCCTGGTGCAAGCCTTACACGGGGATCTCGAATCCTCGTATCATCGAAGCTTTTTCACTGCGAGATGGAGTTCTGCTTGCTGCCTTAAGGGGACTCTCGCATGTGATCATGGAAGTGGATTGCATGGAGCTGGTGATGCTCTGGAAAACCCGCCACAATTCTCGTTCAGTTGTGGCCCCTATCTTGCTAGAAATAGGAGAGCTTAGCAATAGTTTTACTTTATTTAATGTTCAACATGTAAACCGGTCGGCAAATCTTCCTACGCATCTCTGTGCTAAACATGCATGCACACTGAATGTAACAGATTGCTGGCTAGAGGACACTCCTAGCTTCCTTGTGACCAGTCTATTGGCTGATTGTCCGGGGAATGCTTTTCTCTGAATAAAGCTCTCTGAATTTGCCCACAAAAAAGGGAGGGCTTCCTCCACGACACGTTGGCGTCCCGCTAGCCAGACAAAAGGAAGAAGTGAGGGGGCCATTTGAGCAAGATTGACACCATCTATCCGCCAGTCAGTCAAGAAAAAGTGACCTAGCTAGAGCCATCTCCCAAGGTACACTTCAAGGATGATAAGAACACTCCACCGCCTCCGGAGAATCATTGGAAGCCTGGACCAAGGCTTGTCGTCGGCGATTCTGTCCATCCATCGCCAATGCATCCGTAGGGTCTTGCACATGAAACTTATACTACAGTCGAATGATTGTGCTCAATTGTGTAGTGAGTGTCCTAGTCATATTGAAATTGACTAATCCTTCCGTTCTTGCTAAACAGATTTATCCCAGTGCCTTCCATTCTCAAAGCGCCGCTAACTCATCACGCGCGATGATTGTAGTAACTACACACCCCATAACCGTTGTCAAGAACTGTATCAGCCTTTTTTTCGTTTCTTTCAGAAGAGTATGGACTTCTCAAGAGGGTGAAACTGAGCTCGGGAAGGAAGGTGATGCGCATGTGTGTATATATAAACAAAGACTATGTACTAACAAGAAGATGTCAAGGTAGATGGTACTGTAGTGTTTGGTAGATGGAGTGGGATGAATATGCATTGGTAACGATTGACGGGGGCCACGGAGTTAGGGACCACCAATTAAGCAGGCAGTGAACAAAAAATGTGCTTCTTCATTTTTGTTCTTTCCGGAAACCGCTTCAAAGCTAATGTTCATGATTCAAAAGGAAAAATGTCGTCGAGGCATTTGTAGCTCCATTCACACGATGCAATTCCACATGTGTATATGTAAATGTATTTCTTTATATTTTCGTTGAGCAAAGAAAGGTTGTAATTATATGGTGATATCCGAAAACATATATTGTGGATGGCCTAAAGCACTCGTGGTATGGCTATGAACGTGATTCTTCGAAGCCAAAGTAGAGTGTGGTTCGGAATCGGGGTTGAACTCTGAATGCTGCCTGATCTAGTCTGTTCCGAACCTCCTCATATACAAATGCGACCCCAACCTTTTTTATTTGCGTGATTTGGTTGGCTAAGTTTAACCTAAGAGGAAAATTAGTCATCGTGCTCATGCTCGTGGTGATAATATATCAACAAAGCATAAAATATTGATTGTTACTAGTGGATCGTTGTAATTGGCTAGCTGGCACATGACTTGCAAACTTATTACACTCGAAGGATTGTGCTCAATTGTGTGGTAAGTGTCCTAGTCATGTTCAAATTGACTGGACCTTCCTTTCCTGCTAAATAGATGTATCCCAGTGCCTTCCATTCTCAAAGCTCCGTTGACTCATAACATGTGATGACTTTAGCAAGTACTCATATCACATCATCCGCAAAAAAGAAGTACTCATATCCCATAACCGTGGCTGAGAACTATATCGGTTTTTGTGTTTCTTTCCAAAGAGTATGAACTTCTCAAGAGGATGAAAGTGAGCTGAGGAATGAAGGTGATGCACACGTGTGTGTGTGTATAGACGATAACTATGTATTGACAAGAAGATGTCACAGTAGATGGCAGTGTAGTACTTTGGTGGATGAAGTGACATGAATATGCATTGGTGATGAGGGACACGAAGATAGGGACCATAGCAGGCAGTGAACGGAAAATGCGCTTCTTCGTCTATGTTCTCTCTGGAAACCACTTTAAAGCTAACTTTTGATTCAAAAGCAAAAATTTCTTGGAGGCGGTTCTAGCTCCACGCACACGATGCAATGCCACGTGTGTATACCTAAATGTACTACTTTCTACTTTCATTGAGAAAAGAAAGGTTGTAATTATATGGTGAGATCCGAAAACATATCTTGTGGATGGCCTAAAACACTCATGGTATGGCTATGAACGTGAGTCCCCGAACCCAAAGTAGAGTGCGGTTCAGAATCGGGGTTGAACTCTGAACGATGTCGTCCTTCATGTTTGAACGCCTGTTCAGAATCGCCTTCGTAGTCCCGTCCCCCCCCCCCCCCCCCCCGCCCCCCCCCCCCCCTCGATGCCCCAACCAACCTAAAAGCACCCACGATCACCGGCGTGCACCATTCCTGAGTCTGTTCGAGCTTCGTCCGACGGCATCACATCCTATAGCCGCCCCTCCCGTCCACCCCACCAAACCCTATCCCCAGCAGTCGCCATGCATGGGTAGCGGAGAGGGCCTTGTCTCGCCGCGCTCAGCCTCCAGGCGCCACTGCCGGCCACCCGGTGATGACGCAGACGAGGCCTCCTCCCTGAAGCGCCATAAGTGTATCCATCATCGTCATCACCATCGCCACAACCACGGTCAAAGCCACGGGGATAGGGGAGATCAGCAGGCGGGCTCACGACCGTGGATGTCGGCGACGAAGCCGAGGGAGGGCGAGGTAGAGGAGGGTGAAATACTAGCCGCCGCCGCCTCAACGGGACCGGATGCCGACTTCGGCAAGGCGGGGTCGGTGTTCGGCGGTCTGGCACCTGCTCCGGTCTGCTTCGGACCCCCGTCCTTTGCGTCTCCATTCGGTATAGGTTATTTTCATTACCATTTTCCACTGATCCATGATAAGTTGTTGATTTATTGTGTGAATTTTGTTGGAGCTGGTGCGATGTTTTTTTTCTTTTTTGTATGTTGTTGGCACACACAACATTATTTGGTACGATGGCAGAGGATTTACAAATTAACAAATAAAATCTGGTTTTAGTAACTTCTATAGGAAGGCGCGTTGTTAGCCAATAAGTGAAACTGAGTATTACATGGCGATTCCATTAATTTATTCAAAGTTCCAGTAGTGCTTATTTGGTTACTTGGAAGCACATATATTATACACCGACACAAAAAGCAGCAGCTATTGTTTAGTTTCCTCTGAGATAATAAATCAAGGACAGCTTACTCTGATCTACGCATTTTGCTGCACAATAAAAAAGGAATATTGATGTACTACACTGCAGTAGAGCAAAGTTTATTTTTGAATATTGTAGTTCGACATTTTTTTTTGACGGTATTATGCTCACAATCCTCGTGGGCAATGTCCCTTTAAAGATGCCTTTTCGTCCCTTATTTTTGTCTTTAAGTATAGACCATAAATATTAGTTGCTCTTAAATTATCACCCTTCACCAAATTTCTCAACTACACTGTGACACATACATGTGAGATTTTTTTTGTTGAAACTTTTGAAGCTTCAAAGCTAAAAATCAGATAAATGAAGTACATTTGACATGGTGTAAAAAATTAAAAAATTCCTTTGAGTTTCTTGCAAGAAGTACATAAAGGTATTGTTCATGTGTTCATGAGTAATTTTCTATTGCATTTATGGGTTTGACTAGGTTTGTTTATTCACCACACATGTGTGACGCTCGACACCACAATTTTTTAATGAAAAATCCGAAAGTATAGAACTCACCTCTTCTTGCTTGTGAGAATTCACACCTACCTTACCTAACCACACTACGGCATTTCATACATAGTTGGGAGCCCATGTTATTTATTTATACGCCACTCCTTCCAATCTTCATTGCCTTGATTCCACAAATCTATGTTTTTTGCATGGCAATAACTCGTGTAATGAATACATGAATAATGAACTCTACAAAGTAATATCAAGAAGTTTAGGATAGGAGAAAACTCCTTTTTAATGATAAATTCTTGTCTAGCAGTATAGTAGTCAAATGTTCAGTGGGAGGATGTGACGCCCCCGATTTGACCGTACACTAATCATGCACGCAAATATGTACGATCAAGATCAAGGACTCACGGAAAGATATCACAACACAACTCTACAAATAAAATAAGTCATACAAGCATCATATTACAAGCCAGGGGCCTCGAGGGCTCGAATACAAGAGCTCGATCATAGACGAGTCAGCGGAAGCATCAAAATCTGAGTACAGACATAAGTTAAACAAGTTTGCCTTAAGAAGGCTAGCACAAACAGGGATACAGATCGAAAGAGGCGCAGGCCTCCTGCCTGGGATCCTCCTAGCTGCCCCTGGTCGTCGTCAGCGGGCATCACGTAGTAGTAGGCACCTCCGGTGTAGTAGAAGTCGTCGTCGAAGATGGCGTCTGGCTCCTGGGCTCCAACATCTGGTTGCGACAACCAGGTAGAAGGGATAGGGGGGAAAGAGGGAGAAAGCAACCATGAGTACTCATCCAAAGTACTCGCAAGCAAGGAGCTATACTACATATGTATGCATTGGTATCAAATGGATTAAGGGAATCATATGTGGACTGAACTGCAGAAAGCCGGAATAAGGGGGGATAGCTAGTCCTTTCGAAGACTACGCTTCTGGCAGCCTCCGTCTTGCAGCATGTAGAAGAGAGTAGACTGAAGTCCTCCAAGTAGCATCGCATAGCATAATCCTAACCGATGATCCTCCCCTCGTCGCCCTGTGAGAGAGCGATCACCGGTTGTATCTGGCACTTGGAAGGGTGTGTTTTATTAAGTATCCGGTTCTAGTTGTCATAAGGTCAAGGTACAACTCCAAGTCGTCCTGTTACCGAAGATCACGGCTATTCGAATAGATTAACTTCCCTGCAGGGGTGCACCACATAACCCAACACGCTCGATCCCATTTGGCCGGACACACTTTCCTGGGTCATGCCCGGCCTCGGAAGATCAACACGTCGCAGCCCTACCTAGACCAACAGAGAGGTCAGCACGCTGGTCTAAACCTAAGCGCCCAGGGGTCTGGGCCCATCGCCCTTAGCACACCTGCACGTTGCGAACGCGGCCGGAAGCAGAACTAGCCCCCTTAATACAAGAGCAGGCTTACGGTCCAATCCGGCGCGCGCCACTCAGTCGCTGACGTCACGAAGGCTTCGGCTGATACCACGACGTCGAGTGCCCATAACTGTCCCCGCGTAGATGGTTAGTGCGTATAGGCCAGTAGCCAGACTCGGATCAAATACCAAGATCTCGTTAAACGTGTTAAGTATCTGCGAACGCCGACCAGGGCCAGGCCCACCTCTCTCCTAGGTGGTCTCAACCTGCCCTGTCGCTCCGCCTCAAAGTAACAGTCGGGGGCCGTCGGGAACCCAAGCCCACCTCTACCGGGATGGAGCCACCTGCCCCTTCAGCCCCCATCTCCGAACAGTATCATAGGTAAGGTAACTGTGTAAAGTGTATTGTATATGCCCGTGGTCACCTCCCGAAGTGATCACGGCCCAGTAGTATGGCATGGCAGACGGACAATAGTGTAGGGCCACTGATGGAACACTAGCATCCTATACTAAGAAGTAGGATAGCAGGTAATGGTAACAACAGTATTAGCAAGGATAGGCTATGCATCAGGATAGGAATAACGGAAAGCAGTAACATGCTACACTACTCTAATGCAAGCAGTATAGAGAAGAGTAGGCGATATCTGGTGATCAAAGGGGGGGCTTGCCTGGTTGCTCTGGCAAGAGAGAGGGGTCGTCGATGTAGTCGATCACAGGGGTACCGGCATCGGCCTCAGGGTCTATCGAAAAGAAGTAACGGAGGGGGAACACAATAAATAACAGAGCAATCAAATGTAACACAAAGCAAGACGTGGCTGGTGCTAGAGGTGATCTAACGCAGGGATAGGTGATACCGGCGAAGGAGGGAAACATCCGGGAAAGTATTCCCAGTGTTTCGCATTTTCGGACAAATGAACCGGAGGGGGAAAGTTGTGTGTTTGCTATGCTAGGGATGTGTAGCGGACGAACGGGCTGCGTATCCGGATTCGTCTCATCGTTCTGAGCAACTTTCATGTACAAAGTTTTTCGATCCGAGCTACGGTTTACCTTATATTAATTTTAAAAGATTTAAATCATTTTTAGGATTTATTTAATTAATTTAATCAACATTATCCAGAATAGTGTCTGCTGACGTCATCATGATGTCAGCATGACGTCAGCAGTTGACTTGGTCAACCTGACAGGTGGGTCCCGTTCGTCATACTCTGATTTAATTAACTAACAATTAATTAGGTTAATTAGTGATTAGGTTAATTTAATTATAATTAATTAACTTAATTAAATCCTTAATTAATTAATTAATTTAATTATTATTGTTTATTAAATTATTGTTTATTAATATTTTTATTATTTTTTTAATTCCTTTTTTTATTAAAACATTCTGGGGGCTGGGCCCCACATGTCTGTGACCCAGGGAAGGCCTACCGGGCACCGCTTAGCGGGCGCGGGTGCAGGACGCGGCCCGAGCGGGCGTTCCCAGCAGGGCGCCGGAGCAGGGGGGCCGGTGGCCATGGGGAGGCCATGGCCGGACCAGGGCGCACTGGCCGTGGCCGGTGGAGAGGCGGCTGCAGTGAGGAGCGAGGGGCAAGGGGCAGCAGTGGGTGGACGGGGGCGTGTGCGCTCGGGCGGGAGGGCGTCGCGGCGGTGCGGCGAGGTGGGGCGCGGGCACACGCGCGAAGGAAGGGGGAGCACGGCCGGAGGCGGGGACCGAACCGGGCAACGGCGTCGAGCAGGCTAATGTGGGGCCGCAGTCGACGGCGTTGGCCGGCGAGCAGCAGCAGCAGTGTTGCGGTGCGCAGCTAGCAGCGCTGCTCGGGAGTTGTCGGAGCTCAGCGCGGGAGCAAAGGGGCCGCGGTGGAGGGCGCTATGCACGGCGGGTCGACGGGCGAGCCGGCGTGGTGGTTCTCGTCGGGGACCGAGGGCAGAGGGAGCCGGCGCGGTGAAAGGGGCGACGACGCGGGGCACGACGAGCGCGACACCTTGATGAGCACAAGGCGCGGTCGCGAGAGGGCTACGGTGGCGCGGTGAGGAGGATAGAGAGGAGGGCGAGGCGTGAGCTCACTGGGCCGGTAGGGCAAGGGCAGCGGGGGTGGGGTGGATGACAAGGACGAGGAGGCGTAGAGGATGCAGGCCGGCGGGGGAGTCTGGCACGTGGCCTCCGGCGAGGTCTAGGCGGCGTCGGCCATCGAGCGAGGGCGAAGGGGATCGGGCTCCTCCCGATCCAGATCCAGAGCGAGGGGGGGAGCATCGTGGAGGAAGTGGGGAGTGGGCTAGGGTTTGACGGGTGGAGTGGGGGGTTATGGGGAGTGGGGGTGGCCGGTTGGGCCGGCCCGTTCGGGCGGCGGAGGCCAGCTGGGCCGTTTGGCCCGGGGGGGCTCTTTCAATCTTTTTTTTGTTTACTGTTTTGTCTTATTATTTCTTTCTTTTCTTTATTTTTCTTTTCTACTTTATTCTCTTAATTGTTGTTTTAGAAAATATAAATACAACTCCTAAATTAATATTATAATCTATTCTACTACCCCATTAAGTTTGACACCTAATTAAAATAGTTTGCATTATTATTTAAAGGGCATTTAATTAATTGTCATAGCTGTGTTTTAATTACCTTAGAGCCTTTAAACAATTTTATAAAAGTGTGGTTTCTCCACTATAATTACCTACGAATTATTTGGCTCCACTCGAACATTTAGTTTTTATATTAGAAAACTTTTATTGTTTGCCTTTATTTTAAATTTGAAATTTGAACTGGGTTTTGAACTGACGCAAGTTTATCAACAGTAACCGAGGTGACGTGGCATCATTAGCGTGGGATCACTGTAGCTTAATTATCCGGGCGTCACACAGGAGGAGGAGTAGGAAAATACAAGTTTAATAAAGTACAAGTTTCATCAAGAAGAGATATCACGAGGGATGACTCAGCATGAAGATGTGCTAGTTTAGGGGATTGTCGTGGATGGAACGTAATGCACATAACACTACAGTTACCCTCTATACATCGTGACAACTTGCAACTTTGTAAGCATGAGGTTTCATAGTGTTTCATATATTAAACATAAATTTCATTATTGCATATGTTAAGTTGATAATTTTTTTGACATCGATGTATACTCAACAAGAGACAAATGTAACTGAAATAAACCCGGAACACTATATACAAATGAACACCCCCGGCCTTTACTCTATGATTTTGTCGCTTAACTGCAACCTAAGAGGAAATTGATCAGCGCGCTCATGCTCATGGTGATCCTATATTTACATAACACGGGATGATTGAGTGTCAGTGGTGGATCAAAGTAAAATGGCTAGCTGGCACATGAAATGCAAACTTGCTGCACTCGAAAGAGGAGTGCGCTCAATTGTATGGTGCGTGTCACAGTCATGTTCAAACTTACTTCGACTTCATCCATCGCTCAATAGATTTATCCCGGTACCTTCTATTCTCAAAGCTTTGTTAACCATCACATGCGATGACTTTACGAAGCATAAGTCTCTTCTCATATCCCATAACCGTTGTTGAGACCTATATCAAAATTCTCGTTTCTTCCGAAGAGTATGAACTTCTCAAGAGGGTGAAAGTAAGATGAGGAAGGAAGGTGATGCATATATGTGTTTATATAGACGCTAACTGCGACAAGAAGATATCATGGTAGATAATATTGTAGTACTTGGGTTGATGAGATGACATGAATACGCATTGGTGACGAGGGCCACACAGACAGGGACCATAAATCAAGCAGGCAGAACGAGAAATGCGCTCTTCATTCATGTTCTCCCAGAAAATAAGTTTTTCATGATTCGAAAGCAAAATGATGGTGAGGCGTTTGCAGCTCCACTCAGACGATGTAATTCCACATGTGTATACTAAATGTACCGCTTTCTACTTTCATTGATTGAGCAAAAAAGGGTTATAATTATATGATATGGCAAACATAACCTGTGGATGGCCTAAAGCACTCATGTATGGCTATGAACGTGCATCCCCGAAGTCAAAGTAGAGCGTGCCTCGGAATCGGGGTTGAACTCTGAAGGGCATCGTCTCCGCTCACGCTGCCGCCCTGATGTTCGAACGTTCGTTCAGAATCGCCTTCGTGGTTCCCCCTCGGCGACCTCGCCCCAACCGACCCAGAACACCCGCCGTCACCGGCGCGCACCGTTCCCGAGTCCGATCGAGCTTCGTTCCAAGGCATCGCCGTATAGCCGCCCCCCCGCCCCCCCCCCCCCTCCCCCCCCCCCCGTCCGCCCCTCTCGTCCAGCCCACCAAACCCTAACCCCAGCCCGCTCCCGCGGTCGCAAACTCGCAATGGGCATCGAAGACGGGCCGATCTCGCCGCGCTCCACCTCCAGGCGCCACCGCCGGCCGCCCGGCGACGACGCCTCCTCCCCGAAGCGCCAGAAGCGCAGCCATCATCGTCACCACCACCGCCACCGCCACGGCCACGGGGACAGGGGAGACCAGGAGTCGGGCTCGCGGCCGCGGGTGTCGGGGGCGAGGCCGGGGGAGCGCGAGGTAGAGAATGGTGAGATAGTAGACGACGCCACCGCCGCCTCCAGGGGACCAGATGCCGACTTGGGCAAGGCGGGGTCGGTGTTCGGCCGTCTGGCACCTGCTCCGGTCTGTTCCGAACCCCCGCCCTTTGCGTTCCCGTTCGGTATAGGTTATTTTCGTTACCCTTTTCCATTGATCCATAATTAGTTGCTGATTTATCGTCTGAATTTTGCTGGAGCTAGTTGGCAGAGGATTTGCAGATCAACAGAATAAAATCTGGTTTTAACTTGAGAAGTCAAGCCTCTTAGTTTTGTTAGCTGTTAAGTGAAACTAAGTATTACATGGCAATCCATTAATAATTTATCAAAAGTTCTAGTGTTTACTTGGTTATTCAGAAGCACGTTTATTAACCACTGGCACAAAAAGCAGCAGCTATTGTTTAGCTCCCTCTGAGATAATATCAAGGACAGCTTACTCTGTTCTATGCTTTGCTGCACACAACAAAAGGAATTAAAGAGTTTCGTATCTCTGCCTTGAAGTAATTTTGTTCAAACAATCAAACACCCTGGGAAAAGCTAAAACAACTATTTTAATTTATTTATTTGTAATAATCAAAAACAAACATAAGCTTTTAAATATTATTCTTATAGGTTTCTGATGAAGGAACTATTCTTTGTTACCTATTTATTATATATTCTAATAACTGACAAGATTATTTGCATACTCTTGAGATGTAAGCTGTTTAACCATTACATAGATTTCACTTGATAAGTAGTACAATAAACTGGGTCAAGCTTACTCACATAGAGCTGCAGGCTTTCCCACATAGTCTAGTGTTTCATGTTTTTTCTGGTCATGTTTTTATTTTACAAAAAGGCTTTTAGTCATGCTTGCTTTTCTACTTTTTGGTGAATTCCTGAACTCACTTTGAAACTGATTTAACTGTAGGGATGTGATGACAAATTTGATGCAAACGAGAAGTGTAGAGAGGCCAACCACAAAAGAAAGAGATCTGAGGAAATCAAGGAAGAATCTTGCAAGTAAGGTTTCTCATATATGGTTAACTCATTCTCATGTTATATGTTCTAATTTATCTTTTAATTAATGTTGTGTGATGGTGTCAGGGAGGAAGATCAAGGTGACTTCGAAAACTTTGCAAAGCAAGAAGAAGATGATCTTAAAAAAACTAAGGAGGAAGCAAGAAAGAGGATGGATGCTATTCTGGAGAAGCACCGGCAACTCCAGTTTCAGAAGGAACACCAGGGACCTGTGCCTTGCCATGATAGTACAGGTAACCTGTTTTTATTAAAAACTGAACCATATTCTGTGTGACATATTCTTTTGTTATGTAAAAGTTAAGTTTAAACATATTTTAGTAACTGAGCTTCGTCATTGGCAGAAGTAACATCACTGGATAGAGATGCTGCTACCACTGAAGTAAAAGATGCCAATTCAGTCACTGTAATTGTTGATGAAAAATCCTACACTATGGGGAAGACTCCTCCTATCCAGCCTAACATTTCAATCAACTCAGGGATATCTGGTGATCAAAGGACGGCATGTGTTTCAGGAGTTCAAGAGGGCATTCCCATGGTAATAAATCCTTTTGATGCAGTTGATTGTTCACTTACCATTTTCTCAGCTAGGGTTCTCACTTGACATCTTTGAAATTTTACAGGGTGAAAGATCTTCAGATATACTTTGCGATGATATTTTTGGAGTATCTCCTATTAGAGTTCAGAAATCGGTATGTTTTCTATTATTCTTCAACTGAACTATTATTTCTACTGAAATTTCTTACTTCAATGTTTTGCTATGTTCTTTTTGCTCAGAACAATCTTGGTAATCCACTGGCAATTTTATCTTTTACTCTATTGGTAGGAAGCTCTCGGCAGTATATTATTTTCTGCACACCTATTGATTGTTGTGTTGTGTAGGGTAATCTAGAAGGTATGCATGTGAGAAAAAATTCGCTTCGTGACAACTGGGATGATGAGCATGGATATTACAGTAAGCCCTATCAATCTTTCCTTTCCATTTCATTGTCTACTTTTCAGTTACTCCTTTATAATTCAAGCTTTTTTGCATTTTATACAGAGTACCACTTAGGGGAAGTGCTAGATGGCCATTACAGAATTACAGCAGGCTCTGGGAAGGGAGTTTTCTCAACAGTTGTCCAGGCAAAGGATCTAAAAGCTGGGGAAAATGATCCTGAAGAAGTAGCTATCAAAATTATCTGCAATGAAAAAGAAAGGTAAGCTGAGTTCATTACAACTTCTTCCCTTTTGAGGTCATATATGCAATAGGGAAAATAACATTTGACCCTGTAAATTGCATTTTGATTGTACAGGTACAAATCTGGTAAGAGGGAGGTTTCTGTATTGGAAAAGTTGTCAAGTGCAGATTGTGAAGACAAACGACACTGTGTCCGGTTTATTTCTAGTTTCATGTATCGGGATCATCTCTGTTTAGTTCTTGAATCCCTTCATATGAATCTTCGTGAGGTTATAAAGAAATTTGGTCGTGATATAGGGCTGAAGCTTACTGCTGTAAGGACGTACTCAAAACAGCTTTTCATCGCGCTGAAGCTCCTAAAGGATTGCAGTATCCTCCATTGTGATATTAAACCAGATAATATACTGGTATGTCCACTTTCCAAGTATCTTAATTATCTTCGGTAGAGCTTGTAGTTGCAGAACTTTTTTTAAGCTTTAAGAAAAACCTAAAAAATGACTTACAGACCAAATGGTTACCCCTTGTGTTAATTGTATGCTGGAATGTACAAGTTTCTCTAACTGCATCATTTTGTAGGTAAATGGGTCTAAAAACTTGTTGAAACTGTGTGATTTTGGTAGTGCTTTGCCTGCCGGAATAAATGATATCACACCAATTCTTGTGAGCCGCTTCTACCGAGCACCTGAGATAAGTAAGTTGTTTACTTAACGTGTACAATCATTTCATTAGATTTTCTTTAAGTTTATTTTTTTTACCTGCATGCTAACATAGTAATTTGTTATTGTTAGAGTACGTAATGGGCCCATTAGTCTTAGGGTTAATTAGAGATAAGGGTCGCTTGCTTAGGGGTCAAGTAAGCCTTGCTTGGGAGTCAAGTAAACCTCTCTATATAAAGAGAGGAGATGTATCAATCTAATCAAGCAAGAATTAAGAAGGAAATCCCTTCCATCTTGCCCGGCCGTGGGCAAAAGGCCCCCGGCCGGCCCTCTCGCGCCCTCCTTCTAGCAGCGCCATAACAATTTGGTATCAGCTAGCTTCGGTTCGATCATGTCTTCACCACCGCCCAACCTGTCTCTTCCGCTGCCGGTCACGACCGTCGCCCCGCTCCTGCCCGCGCCGGGATCTTCCGTCGCGCCCGCCCCCGTCGTCCTCACCCCGGAGGTGTCCGGGGCGCTGCGGGACCTAACACAGGCGGTCCAAGAGATCCATCTGTTCTTGGCCGGGTCCTATGGGCCGCACCCGGCTGCGCCGCCCATCACCGCCACCGTGCCGCCGTGGCAGCCGCTGCACCAAGCGGCCCCCGCCGCGCTCGCCGGGCTGCTGCAGCAGCCGCTGCAGCTGCCATCCATCGCCCCGTCCTGGCTGCCGTGGCAGCCGCCGCACCAGGCGGCCTCCGCCGCGCTCGTCGGCTGCTGCAGCAGCCGCTGCAACAACTGCCATCCACCGCCACCACCGCCCCGTCCTGGCTGCCGTGGCAGCCGCCGCACCAGGTGGCCTCCGCCGCGCTCATCAGGCCGCTGCAGCAGCTGCCATCCACCGCCCCGCCCTGGCTGCAGTGGCAGCCACCGCTCCTGGCGACCTCCGCCGCAGCAGCCGCTGCAACTGCAGCAGCCATCACCGGTCAGCTCCGGCCCCGCATCGACCGCGCCGACGGGAGTCCCGATCCAAGCTTCCCCAGGGCGTCCCCATCCAGCAGATCAAGCTTCCGCCGTCGCCGTCACCGCTTCCAGCTTGGATCACTACCCGCCATGTGTCGGCGACGGTGAGGCTGCAGGCTGCTGCACGCGGCCTCCTAGCGCGTCGGCGTATGCGGGAGTTGCGTGGTCTGCAGCTGCCGCTCCTCCCAGTTGCGCTTCGCTGCGCAAAGGACCTCGATCTCGTCCGCTGCGTCGGGGATCTTGGGCATGCGGTTTCCCCCACGGGCGGCGGGCATGCTGCATGTCCAGGTGGGGTGTAGTGTTAGAGTACGTAATGGGCCCATTAGTCTTAGGGTTAATTAGAGATAAGGGTCGCTTACTTAGAGGTCAAGTAAGCCTTGCTTGGGAGTCAAGTAAACCTCTCTATATAAAGAGAGGAGATGTATCAATCTAATCAAGCAAGAATTAAGAAGGAAATCCCTTCCATCTTGCCCGGCTGTGGGCAAAAGGCCCCCGGCCGGCCCTCTCGCGCCCTCCTTCTAGCAGCGGCATAACAGTTATCCTCCTGCAGTTCTTGGATTGCCGTACGATCATTCATTGGATATGTGGTCAGTTGGCTGTTGCCTATATGAACTTTACACAGGAAAAATCTTATTTCCTGGGGGGACGAACAATGGCATGCTTTGGCTTCACATGCAATTGAAGGGTCCATTCCCTAAGAAGATGCTTCGAAAGGTGAGATATGATGATGATATATTAGTTCATACGATGTACTTATCTCTTCTGTGTATTCTAGTGAACAAAACAAAAATCTATTGTAGTTTTTGTGTTCGTGTTCGTATTACCTAGTCTTCCCTCTAACAGAATTGAATGTTCCGAATTATACAGGGAGCCTTTACAACTCAACACTTCGACCAGGACCTTAATTTCCATGCCACTGATGAGAATCTGATGAAGAAGAAGGTATGCTGATTATTCCTTGATGAACTGATGATATACTGTGCTCTAGTGTTTTCTGAAAATTGAATTGACGTCTTTTTTCTGGCAGGCGGTGAATAAATTGTGCATGAACGTTAAACCAAGTGGTGTTGGTCCCAAAATATCAAGCTTACCAGGCGAGGATCAGAAAATGCTGTCCAGGTTTAAAGATCTCCTGGAAAAAATGTTTGTGCTAGATCCACAGAAGAGGCTCACTGTGTCACAAGCGCTTAGCCATCCATTTATCACTGGCGAGTGAAATAAAGACAAACATACTTCTCACTTGTAACATACTGAGATTAGCTTCATTTTTCTGAACTAAATTACATGCCTAACCGACGTGCGGCTATGCCATTTCGTTGTTGAGGTTTTAGCTTTGAGATGTTTGATACCAGAACGAAGCATGGGAGAGATGGCTATATTGTCTTGAGCCACTTCTGTAATGGCAGGTGTATTTGGTAACTGTTATTATTATACTATATATTAGCCTCAAAGATGCAGGGTTTCTTGTGTTTCACACTGTTTGATAGTATAAGTGAAACAAAAACACGCAAAGTAATCTGTCGTATGAACAGATACATCTTGTTTGTCATCCATATTCAGTTACTTATGCGGAAGTTTCTTGAAATTGCACTTAATGTGAATGTGTTCGTTTTGTGATTAAGCCCTACTTGTGTGCATCAAATGCTTGATACTCCCTTTGTTCCTAAATATAAGCATTTTTTAGAGATTTCAATATGAACTATACATACGGAGCAAAATGAGTGAATCTACACTCTGAAATAAGTTTATATACATCCGTATGTAGTTCAATATTGTTGAATCTCTAAAAGGTCTTATATAAAATGAATGAATTTACGCTCTAAAATAAGTCTATATACTCACTCCGTTCGAAAAAACTTGTCTTAAGCTTGTCCCTTAAATGGATGTATTTGGCACTAACTTGGTGCTAGATATATTCATTTAAGGGACAAACTTTTTCGGACGGAGGGAGTACGTCGTAGTTCGTATTGTAATCTCTAAAAGGGCTTATAATTCAGAAACGGAGGGAGTATATATATTTTTTCCAAACATAGCATATCAACATCGTATTGCGTCTGGTCGAGGCAACGGGCCTTTCCCAGTCTCGTGGTGTTGAGCCTTCCTAGAATTCCGCTATCTGTGGGCTTTTATGGCGCCAGCAAAGGGGACACGGCCCACGCCCGTGCCGGGCACCGCGCACGCCGGGGGTTTTGGCGGGAAACCCACACGTCACTAAGCGCTGCGGGCCCGCGGTGTCAGTGACCCACATCACAGTGGAGGCCAGACCCTTCTCCCCCCTTCCCGTCTTCTCCCCCCGTTTTCCCCACCTCCTTTTCCCCTTCGTCTCGCTCAAACCGCGAACAGCATCGACTCGGCGGCGGCGGGCGGCGGCGAAGCAGGCGGAGGAAGCGCCGGAGAGCACGCAATGCCGCCTAAATCGGACAGCGTCGAAGGTAACGCCCCTAGTCTCTCCAGCCCCCACATCCAGCCCCGCCCCCAAGCTCCCGATTTGACCTCCCCCCGCTCGATTCCGCCCCCAATTCCACCAGTCGTTTGCTCAGTCTTGTGTGTGGGCGTATCCGACCGTCCTGTTCCTGACCTTCTTGTCTCGGTTTCCTGTGCAGGAATCGTCCTCAACTTCGTCAACGAGGTAACGACCCCCCTCCGTCAAAACCCTCGAACCCAGATTGCCTGCCTCCGCTTAGGGGGTCAACCTTGCGCTTGCCGCCGCGCTTGCAGGGCAAGCGTTGGTGTTTTGTCCCGTGTCGGAATGTTTGTGAACTTTAGCAGGGATGCGTCGTTCTGTAGTCTGTACCAAACGATGCTAGGTAGGTTCTACCTCAGTACCTGTTAAACATCTTCAATGTTAGGAGCGTGTATTGGCTTACCCTCCTTTTGGCGGGACAAGCGGCATATGAAGGCGATGATTAGTCGTGGGGAGGTTCGTCGTGACAGCATGCTGTTTGTTTTTTTATGCTGGCTGTCATCTGTAGTTGCTTTGTGAGAGGCGACTTGAACAATTCTGAGCTATGTTAAAAAAAAAACATGGTTGTCAGTCCAGATAATCGGTCTATGCGCATTCCATTGCTTTGTTTATCATACTGTTGACAGAACTCCAAATGACTGAAGCTGTGTCATTCTTCAGTTCACGCCTGTCTTTGGAATTTTGGTGGTGGTTCCTAAGATTGAATAGTTGTCTCAACTCAAGAAAGTGTTTCTTTTCAGCGTGTCTTGCATTCTGGTCTGCGGATGTTTCAATGTAGTCAACATAATTCATTAACTTCTGTCTTGAACTGTCTCCCATCTGCTTAACTATACTCTCCATAGAAGTATCCGTCTGTGATTTTGTATGACAAGTATCCTCTAAGGCTGATTGTGACTGGAAGTCGAGTGCTTACAAATGGATACACTAGTATTTCCAGATAAATTTTGCACTCTTCAGTTCAGGCTGTTTTCATATAAGCAGTATAGGTTATTTTATTTTGGTATCTTAAAGGTGTTGCAATTATATGCACCTGAAGCATTACTGTATTACCGCATGAGTTATCATTATCATCGTTAGTTTCACGCCGATGTTTCCTTTCAGACACTGTTCTTACATCAGTTTGGTTAGAACCAATCATCATGCAAAGTTAGAACATTATTTGTAAAAGAAGTTGTATACTGTGCATGAACTTTATGCAAAATATCAAGAGATGATTTAAGATTATTCCGTCTTCGCTCCAGTCTTTACCATACTAGGCAATAATGATGAGTGGACTATTGCTATGATTATGCAGCAAAATAGGCCATTGAATTCTCAGAATGTGGCTGATGCACTACAGAAGTTTAGTCTTAAGAAGACTGCAGTGCAAAAAGGACTGGATGCATTGGCTGACAGTGGTCAAATATCCTTCAAGGAGTATGGCAAGCAGAAAATCTACCTTGCTCGGCAAGACCAGTTCGACATTCCAAATGGGGAGGAACTTGAGGAGATGAAGAAAGCAAATAGCAAACTACAGGAAGAACTCGCAGAACAAAAGAAAATTACTAGTGGGGTCGAATCTGGTAAGCTCTGTTTGGTGCCATGGTTTTTGTGCTCTTTCTCAATGCAGTAAGCAACTATTTGTGCTAAGTACAAATCCTATCGCAGAGATAAAGGGTCTACAGTCAAACTTGACACTGGAAGAGATTAGGTCAAAGGAGGCCAGATTACAAAGTGAGGTATGTGTGCATGTTAATATGCTTCTTAGTGCACATGAGTGTGTTTGTTCAACCAAGTTTTAGCGGCAGAGCTCATGTTTATGCAGGTCCAGGAAATGGAAGAAAAATTAAAGAAATTGCAGAGTGGTGTGATCTTGGTGAAACCTGAAGACAAGAAGATAATTGAAGAGACCTTCTCTGAGAAAGCTAACCAGTGGAGAAAGCGAAAGAGGATGTTCAAGGAGCTATGGGATAACATCACTGAGAATAGCCCCAAAGACCAGAAGGAATTTAAGGTTCTTGTTTCCCCTTCTTGTTTTACCTTTGACACTTGATTAACGGATATATGCTTTTTTCTATTTGGGCACTTGAATGTCAGGCTGTAACTGGTAGTTGTTTAGTTCATTTGTTCTCACCGCCTCTTGTGAGTTAACTTTCTATTGCTGTCACCCTGCTAGCCATCGTATTGCTGAATAATATTTGTGTGTGCAGGAAGAACTTGGTCTTGAGTATGATGAAGATGTCGACGTGAACTTCCAACCGTACAGTGAAATGCTGGCGAGTCTCAACAAAAGGAGAAAAGTTTCTCGCTGAGGATGTAGAGGGGCATGGGAGTATCTCAGATCAGATGTATGTTATCAGCCAAACAGCTCCATGATTTTGCTAGTTTCTTAGTCAGGGTATTGTAGTTTGTCCAAACAGATGGTCTGCTCCGAGAACTCTAGCTGGTAGCGTCAGTAGTAGTTTATCTGAGGTTTGCAACATGTTTTGAACCAGTCGTGTAAGATAACTTTTTCACCATCTTAAATTATATCGAGGAGCCTATAACTGACAACATCAGCTCATGGTTTTTGCTCTCTGTTCTTCGGTGAAAAATCGGAATCATATTAATATTTACTCTCTCAATTCTCTATTTACATCGCATACACAAAATTTAATAATGAATGATCTGCAATATATAGCTGCAAAAGTTCAACTGCTATCAATCAATACAACTAAATCAAGAAACCATCTCTGCTATAGGCATATGACTGCAGCTAATCTGCTACTCTGCTAGAGTCTTCTGTTCGTCCTGACTGAAGCCGGCCTGCTCCTGGGCGTATCCTGCTCTTCTCCGCGTTTCTTCTCTGGGAGATCCTCTGCGTCTGAGCTGTAGTTCCGAACATGTCCAATCCTCTTGATGGCCTTGCCGTCGGCCAGATCGTCGCCGCCGTGGAGCGTCTCATCGTCGGCATGCGCCCTTCCTGGGTTCCTCCTGTGCCTGTCGTCGGTGCTGCCAGAGCCTGCTCGCGAGAGCTCTATGGCAGCCTTGGCTGCGGCGGCCGCCGTGGCCGCCGATTCAAACGCGGCCTGCGCCGCCTCTTCCACGTCTTTGAATGTCAGCTTCGAGGCGGCCTTGTCTCCCTCCGGCTGGTCGGCCCGCGGCGTCGCGTGCCGCCGCTCGTCGTCGTCGTCGTCGTGCCCCTTCTTCCTGTGGCCATGGCCATGGCCATGGTGGGAGCGGCCGGCCGGATCCTCGTATGAGTCGGCGGCGTGGCTGTGAAGGCGCACGGGGATGTCCTTGTCGGCGCCGATCTCGAGGAGCACCATCTGGCGGCTCTCGAGGCTGGGCAGGGCCGTGGAGAGCCGCTGCACGAGCTTGGCGTTGACGCCGCAGCCGGCGCGGAGCTCGGCGGCGCCGGACGCGAAGCCCCGGCCGAACCTGGCGGCGAGGAGGGCGCGGGCCTCCTGCAGCTCGGGCAGGTCCCCGCAGCGCGCGGCCGCGTAGCAGAGCCCCGCCGCGGCCTCCCGCAGCTCGTCGGGGCAGCCCCGGTGCGCGTCGTCGAGCAGCGCGGAGCGGTCGGCGAGGAGCGCGCAGTAGGCGTCGAGCAGGAGGAGGGCGTCGAGCGTGTCCCGCTCCCGGATGACCTGCTCGGCGCGGAGCAGGGCGCGGTCCGGGTGGCCCTGCCGCAGCAGCTGCTCCACGTCCCCCCGCGCCTGCGCGCACCGCACCTCCCGGTGCGCGCGCACCACGGCGATCCGCTTCGTGGCGAGGTGCAGGAGGGACTTGAGGCGCGCCGTCTGCTTGGTGGTTCGCCCTAGCAGCACGTCCAGCGTCCTCCCCATCGCCGGCCGAGTCGAGTCGGTCGGCGAGCGAAGCTCCGGTGGCCTGAGTGCTGACGGTTTGGAGGATGGCCGGAGCGGGGGGTGCGTGGTGATGAGGCGGTTTTGCGTCGGTGTTTTATACCCCCGTGCGGCGCGGGGTGGCGGGGAGGTGTGAGTTGGAAGGAGGAAATGTAATTAATTACTGGAGTGGGACGCGGGAAGGATCCGAGCGAAGGGGAGGGGCTGATCGGCGGTTTGCTTGTGGAGATGGAGATGGTTTGCTTTGTGGCCAAGGCGTTGTCGAGGGCGGCGAGGCCGACGTGCATTCAAACGCCCTCCTTTCCCGGTCGACTGAGTCGACGCGTGTGCCCACGAGCGAGCTGAGACCGTTTCCGCTCGTTCGGCCGGGCCGCACTGGGCCAGAAAAACGTTTCGCCTAGATAGATTGGGACCGACGCCGACGGGACCCCCGGTTGCTACGGCGAAGGCGTGTGTTTTTCCTCCCGGGCATGCATCTTTGTCTTGTGTTCATGGCTTTACATCCATGGCCGTTTCCGCGGCTAACAACAACCAAAATGTCGTGCCATATATTTCAGGAAAGAAAAGTAGTTGCAAATCGTATTCTCATTTGAAACGTTCATAGCTTTAGTATTGTTATTACTAGTAGGGTTCAAAGTCTGGCAAAAGCTTTCCTACAAAAGAAAAAAAAACTTTCGCAAAAGCTAGCGAGAACTACACCTAGTCTGGCTCATAGCTTTAGTATTGTTATTACTAGTAGGATTGACATTACAATTTACATGGTGAGCGTGGTGTGACAACTCCCTCAGGCCTCAGATGCCATTGCATTCTAGTGATAACTAGCACTCCTTTTCATGCATATATATCGCTTTCACGGTTGAAAAAATGAACCAACGGTAGTTAACACCTGGACATCGACTGATTGATCCGTACTACTACGAAGCTTCGGTGCACGAAGAAAACGGCCAAGTACGCGTGTGGAACACTTTTCTCTTCTTGAACTTGTGACTTGTGAGACACTTTTCTCGGCAACGCACGAGTCATGCATCTGGGCGGGCGTGCCCCCCGTCGGCTGTGGATTATTCTGTTGCTCGCACAACAGCACAAGTGCACGCGGTCGTCCGGCGTTGGAATCTCCAAATCAGCACTCCACCGGGTGCGTGTGCTCGTGCTTCACGTACAAGTGGCAGCTAGCTAGCCGGCAGGTAGGACTACTCCGGTGCGCCTGATGGCTGTTGCTGGCAACAAGAGAGGTGTTATACCATTTGGAGCGTTGATCCGGTCCAGACCCAAGTAGCCGAAAACCTTCGGTCACAAGTCAAACTTCTCGAACGGAAACGGTCACAAGTCTTGACAAGTCTTTCTCAGGTTTGCCTAAATTTACGCCATCTAGATAAGTTACTTAGTAACACAAACAATTACGCATACAAAAGTGTCTTCATCAAGAAAAGAAAAAATAGGCATGTAATGTTCAGTCATTGGTGCGTTTTTTCGGTTGGTCCCTTTGTGGGTTGACTGAAGCTTGTACCCTGAACTTTGTATGTTGATCTTTCTATTATGATCACATGCAGTTTTCCTGCATGGTCCGAAAATTTACTAGTGCGTTCAAAGAAAAGCTTAGGCGTACAGCAGTGTTCTGAACGTGAGTTCCACTTGATTCGAGGAAAAGAAAGACTGTGTATCCCACTTACCGTTTATCAGTCAGCCACAGCCCACAGGCGATCAACCATGCAACTGATCAGTCTGTCCCGGCACAGCACCGATGCTGCGCTACTGGCTCGCTTGTTGTCTTACTTTCTTAATGGAAACGAGTAGTATTAGAATCAAGAAAGTTCACCAGCTAGCTGTTCAAACCTTGAAATATGGAAGTCAGAGGTGCAGCATTGCCATCTTTGGAGACTTTATTTGTTTTTGCTGCTAATCGTCCTTCTTATTTTTGGTGACTTGCATTAACAAGTGCGCTTGCAGTTAGTGGTCGCAGTACGTAAGTATAGATGAATAAATAAATGGATAAATAGGCATGCGGATTAGACAGCTAAAGATTTAGGGCAGGGCAAATATCGACCGAAGGATTGGTCACAAAAAAACTAGAAAAGGCACAATTATTAGACTCAAAGTAAACAAGTAGGACGGGTTTTCTTTAGTCAAGTACACTCTTTCATAAATTGTGGGCAGAAAATATCTTGGACCAAGTCTTTCCTGTACACAACTTATCTTTTCCAATAGATTATACAATACTAATAACTAATTCTCAAACACAACAAAGTTATGTACTTAGGCCCTTTTAACCGCTTCACGGCGTGAAGGTCTAAGAATGTCGCATAGGCAAAAGTTTAATTTGGTAAAGCAATTAAGGAGGCGAGATAGCTCCCCATAAAAAAAAGGAGAGATGGCACTTCGATGACCTCAGGCCTCTTCCAATGCATGGGTGCTTAGATGAAGTGCTAAATGCATTAAAAATCTTAGCAACTAGTCTCCCCAATGCATAGGTGCTTAGCTTTTGTAGCTAAGCTTTTCTCATGAAATTGTTTAATAATTAAACTCCTTTATGTATTGGTTGGTAGTCATTTTATATAGGTTCGCGTGCTTAGTACCATTTCTTCCTGGGTCACTATAATGCTATCTATCCTCTTTAATTGCTTTGCCACGTCACTTTCTTGTCTATGTGGCATCCTTAGCACTTGTACACCTTGGACCATTGGGGACAGAATCGATGTCAAGCACACAGATCTATGCAAAATGTCTACCAACCAATCCATGAATGCGTTTAGTTGCTAAACAATTAATGAAGGGAGCTTAGCTATAACAACAAGGACATATGTATTGGAGAGACGATATTTGTTTAGAACAAGGAGATATTAGTTGCTAAGCCTTCTAATACACTTAGCCCCTCACCTAAGCACCAGTGCATTGAAAAAGGCCTTACCAAATACTCTCTTCATCCAAATATATAGGGCGTAATACAGTTTTTGAGATTACATTTGACCACGGCTTGTAGTCCACTTCTTTTCTCTTTCGTCTCCTTTCTCCGCCAACAAGGCACAAATCTGATGTGGCATCTCTTATATAAAACAAGGAACATGAAAACAAAAACAAAAGCCAGGTAAAAACAACTGAAATGAAAAGGAAAAGAAAGGAATTGAAGGTTCCATCAGCTTCAGACGACCGTCGTGTGTGCACCTGAAACATCGCTTACCCGTCACTCGCTAGCCGCTGAACAGACGAAGAAATGAAAAAAATAATAAGGTGTAGGATAACAGGGAATTCAGTTTCATTTTTTTTGGAAGCACG
Source organism: Triticum urartu (assembly GCF_003073215.2). Lineage (NCBI taxonomy): Eukaryota > Viridiplantae > Streptophyta > Magnoliopsida > Poales > Poaceae > Triticum > Triticum urartu. The sequence goes on from NC_053025.1 coordinate 23,389,054, forward strand.
ACTTAGCAGATCAGCAGCAGAAGCCGAAGAGTATGTTGGACAAAAAGATGATGTTACGCACGAATGCACGCAAAATGTCCGCGATCATGTCCGCGCGCGCCTGATGGCAGGCTGTCCCCTCATTGTCCCCATGCTAGCGGCATGTGTCCGCCAGGTATTTGAAGAGTATCCACATAAGAAGTAGGACTGCCAAGATACCGCCAAGAATGATGTCAATGATCTTCCAGACGTGATACGTGGAGAAGCCTAAAGATCGGCGTACTTGTATCGGTCGAAGGCGGCAGATGTGAGGAGTGGCGAGGACGGGAAACAAATTATGTGGAGCGTATTCTAAAGGAAGTAGGGGGCTTATGCCCTCCCCCCCCCCCCCCCCCCCCTCCTATGGAAATCAAAGTAGTCCATACACACTAAAATGCACTCCGATGTTTTTACGTGATCTTAGACACAATGAACAAATAAAATGGATCATGCACGCGCATCCCGCACGCGGTTGGATCACCACTTCTAGTATATATAAAGATAGAGATGAGGTTGGTTTGGACTTAGGAGTTAGACTGAGGGGGGCATGGTCCACGGCTAGAGGAAATGTGGTGCCACGGATCGATGAGGTGGCGCAAGGCTTGACCAAAGGGAAGTCCATGCCGCAGATCGATGAGGTGGCGCAAGGCTTGACCAAAGGGAAGTCCGTGCCGCGGATCAGTGAGGTGGCGCAAGTCTCAGACTGCATGATGATGATAACAAGCTATTTCCAGGAAAGAGACCTTGTTTTTTAAAAGACTTGGAAAGAATATTACAATGGTCTGTCTATTTTTTTTGGCAAACTAACTTTGATCAGGTCGGACTATTCCGGTGCACCTGATGGGTGTTGCTGATAATAAGAGTGTTGTACTATTCGGAGTGTTGATCCGGTCCAGACCCAAGCGGCCGAAAACCACCGGTCACAAGTCAAACTTCTCGAACGTGAAACGGTCACGGGTAACTCACAAGTCTTTCTCAGGTTTGCCTGAATTTACGCCATCTAGATAAGCTACTTAGTAACACAAGCAATTACGCATACAAAAGTGTTTTCATCAAGGAAAGAAAAAATAGGCATGTAATCATTGGTACATTTTTTCGGTTGGTCCCTTGTGGGTTGACTGAAACTTGTACCCTCAACTTTGTGTGTTGATCTTCATGGTCCGAAAAGTTACTATAGTGTGTTCAAAGAAAAGCTTAGGCGTACAGTAGTGTTCCCAATGTGAGGTCCACTTGATTCGAGAGAAAAAAATTGTGTATTCCACTTGCCGTTTATCAGCCAGCTACAGGTGATCACGCATGCAACTTCTCAGTCTGTCTCCGCGCAGCACCGTGCTGCGCTACTGGCTCGCTTGTTGTCTTATAGTACTTTCTTAATGGGAAACCACTAGTGTTAGAATTAAGGAAGTTCATCAGCTAGCTGTTCAAACCTTTGACATATGGAAGTCAGAGGTGCAGCATTGCTATCTTTGGAGACTTGATTTTTTTTTTTTGCTGCTAATTGATCCTTCTTATTTTTGGTGACTTGCATGAACAAGTGCGCTTGCAGTTAGTGGCCGCAGTACGTAAGTATAGATGAATAAATGGATGGATAAATAGGCATGTGGATTAGGGACAGCAAAAGATTTAGCGCAGGGCTAATATCGGTCGAAGAATTGGTCGCATGAGAAGAGCATAAACAAACCGCAAAGAACTAGAAAAGGCGCAATTATTAGACTCAAAATAAGCAAGTAGGACGGCTTTTCTTTAGTCAAGTACACTCTTTCATAAATTGTGGGCAGAAATATCTTGGACCAAGCCTTTCCTGTACACAACTTGTCTTTTCCAATAGATTATACAATACTAATAACTAATTCTCAAACACAACAAAGTTATGTACTTATGCCCTTTTCAACGCTCAACTATGTGCAGGTGCTAAGAATGTCACATAGGCAAAAAAAACTGATTTGATAAAGCAATTAATGAGGAGAGATAGCTCCCTGCAAAAAAATGGAGAGATAGCACTTCAATGACCTCAGAATCGATGTCAAGCGCACAGACCTATGCAAAATGTCTACCAATCAATCCATCAATGGGTTTGGTTACTAAACAATTAATGAAGGGAGCTTAGGCTGGTCGTAATGGCAAGTATCATATACTAGTATCATGTATATGATACTAGTGTATGATACTACATCCGTAGTGCATAGTATCATATGTTAGTATCATAGATGACTTCATTTATTAGCATGCATGACACATAGTAGCACAAAATTTAATATGATACGGTATCATGATATGATACTCAACCCTCTCTTTCTTCATTTAATTCTATGCCACCTCATCAAATTTGCCTAGTTAGCATGCATGATACTACCTATGATACTCCCATTACAAGCAGCCTTAGCTATAACACCAAGCACATATGCATTGGAGAGACGTTGTTTTTTTAGAACAAGGAGACATTAGTTGTTAAGCCTTTTAATTCACTTAGCCCCTCACCTAAGCACCGGTGCATTAAAAAAAAGGCCTTACTAGATACTCCCTCCATCCAAATATATAGGGCGTAATACAGTTTTCAAGATCACATTTGACCACGACTTGTAGTCCACTATTCTTCTCTTTCCTCTCCCTTATCCGTCAACAAGGCACAAATCTGATATGGCATCTCTTATAGAAAACAAGGAACAGGAAAAAAAAACCCGGGTAAAAACAACTTAAATGAAAAGGAAGAGAAAGGAATTGAAGCTTCCATAAGCTTCTAAAAACCGGGCTTGGAAGCTTCCGTAATGTGGAGGAGCTTCCGACGCGTACGATACACTGGATGGGCCGGTCTGGTAACAAATCGATCGAGGGAGGTGTGTGCCACGTACGAATTACAATGTATTTAAGCGCCAAATAGGATTTACATGGCATGACGGGCGATGCCGAAAAGGCGAGGTGCATTAAATGAGCCGGACAAGTGAGCAACACGCAGATGCGGAGGAGGAGCTCAAGGATCTGCAACCCCCAGAATCTACACGTCCATTATTGTCTCGGGATGGATGTAGTTAATGCAGATTAATTTTGCTTTGTGCCAATACAAACTATATACTCGCTTGTACCGAGAGCAAGAACAACTTTTTAATTTGTGAACATGTTTTTTTGTGAACATTTTTAGAAAACAATTTCCAAATTCACGGACATATTTCAAATTCTTGGCAATTTTCTAAATTTGTGAATACTTTTCAAATTTCTGATGGGCTGGCCCAGGAGTGTGGCTCTTTTTTACACCTTTTTTTCTTTGTCTAAAAAAACCCTATTTTTTCTTAGGCAGTTTTTACCTAGTTCTTTTTTATACCAGGTCCGTTTCAACTAAATGTTCGCGGGTTCAAAAAAAGTGCATGGATTTTCAAAAATGAAGAAATTCATAAATTATAGATAATTAAAAAACCGGATAAAAAAATATTGTGAATTAATAACATGTTTATAATTAAAAAACATGAATTCAAAGATTGTTCATGAAATTGAAATGTCCGGGAATTCAAAAACAATGTTCATTAATTAAAAAATTGTGCATGAATTTGAAAAAATGCTCAAGGATTCAAATAATATTCGTGAATTCAAAAAAAGTTTTGGTTTTCAAATAATATTCGTGAAAACGGTGTAGCACGCGTGTGGAACACTTTTCTTTTCTTGAACTTGTGAGACACTTCTCATGGCAACGCACGAGTCATGCATCTAAAGCCTCGCTCGCACAACATCACAAGTGCACGCGGTCGTCCGGCGCTGGAATCACCAAATCAGCACTCGACCAGGTGCGTGCATGCGCTCGCGCTTTACCTAAGGTCTCAAGTCACAAGTCAAACTTCTCGAACGGAAAAGGTCTCTCCACTCAGAAAAAAAAATGAAAAAGGTCACAACTCACAAGCCCTGACAAGTATTTCTCAGGTTTGCCTAAATTTACACCATTTAGATAAGCTACTAGTAAGTAGTAACACAAGCAATTAGGCATATAGACGTGTGTTCAAGAAAAGAGAAAAAAAATAGGCATGTAGTAATGTTCAGTACTTGTGCGTTTTTTGGTTGGTCCCTTCCTTCTGGATTGTTTGGCACTTGTGCCCTGAGCTTTGTATGTCGCTCTTAGGTGTAGTTTTCATGCATGGTTTGAATCAAAGAAAAACTTAGGCGTACAGACAGTGTCACCGAACGTGAATTCCACTTGATTCGAAGAAGAAGAAGAAAAACGTGTATTCCACTTGCCATTTATCAGTCAGCTACAGGCCAACCATGCAACTGATCAGTCTGTCGCTGCACAACACAATACCGTCCGTGCTGCGTTACTGGCTCGGTTATTGTCTTACTTTCTTAATGGAAACTAGTAGTATTAGAATCAAGAAAGTTCACCAGCTAGCTGTTCAAACCTTTGACATATGGAAGTCAGAGGTGCAGCATTGCCATCTTTGGAGACTTTATTTGTTTTTGCTGCTAATTGATCTTTCTTATTCTTGATGACTTGCATGAACAAGTGCGCTTGCAGATGGTGGTCACAGTACGGAAGTATAGATGAATAAAGAAACGGATAAATAGGCATGTGGATTATGGACGAAGTCGCCGATCTGCCTGAAGCGGAGGGGGCGGCGGTCCAGGCGGCAAATATGGTCCTTTCCCAAGCAGATCAAGATGAAGAGGGCGGTCCTTGGACCTCCGTGTCTCGCCGGAAGAAATCAAAAGAAGAGCTAGTGCAGGAATTTTGGAACGACGTCGGTTTTCCGACGCCGGCGTCGCGAGTATGGGAACGTCGGGGTTCCGCGTCCCCGGAGACATCAGCCGGCCAGGAGTGCCTGGGTTCGTCTCAGGAGCCGTTCGCTCGGCCAGATGGAGCGCCGAAATCGCCAAATCCGTCGCCGGCGACACCAAGGCAGCGCCGAGGGGTATGCATCAAGCCTTGGAAAGGGCCACTCCCCCGTCCGCGGATCACGCCGCCGGTGGCGCTGGCCGCATTCATGCCGGATGCGCTGGCTGATCCGTCATCTTCGGCGGAGCAAAGTCAAGGGACCGTAACGCTCGCGGCAACGCATGCATGCAACGATCATGCATCCGGTCAAACAACGCTTTGTCCCATGGGCCTTTTGCATGCTGAAGGGCCCAGCAAGGGCCAGGCTGCTCGTTTGGGACGTACTATCAGAAGGGCCGGCGTATTTCTTCGCCAAACGCATCTACGCCCTAATACTGCCTCCGTCTGCGCGTACTCGCGGACTGCGCCGCCGACATCGTATGCTGCTGCCCTGCGCCGGCCATCGCCGCAGCTCATGGCTGGCCGGAACGGCAACGCGCCTAAGGGGCCTCCTCTGGCTGGAGTTGTGACGCCGAACCCCGGGGCTCCCGCTGGCTTTGGTGCGGCTGCCGGACCCTTCCGTTTTGGTGCTTCGTCATCGTCTGCCCATCCTTCCGGCCAGCGGGCTGCTCCGACAGCGCAGGCACCGGTTGTTTTCGGGGCCGGCAACACGACTGCGCCGGACACTACTGCTCGCCGCAACAAGACCAAGCGCAAGGGGGGGCGCCGTGATGCCGCTGCTGCCGGTGCCGTCCCCCCTGGCTGCGAGACCTCCGCCGATATTCCCGCCGCCTACTACGATGCCCGCCCCCACCAAGCAAGTTCCTGAGGCTCGAGACACTGCTCCGGTGGTTGTGCCCTCCGCTGAAGCCATTGGACGTGGGCCGAAAGGAAAACGAACTGGTCTTTGGTGTTTCAAATGTCGTTCAGATGATCATCTTTCCAAGAAATGCACGGCGATTCATTTCTGTCACATTTGCGACAATTACAAGCACCCTTTGCATCGGTGCCATATGCTTAAGCAACCGAGGCCTACCGCGTCGCTCGGTGGATGTGGTTTAGTTAACGCTATGTTCCTGCAGTTACCGGACATGCTATTCAAGGAGCACCTTGCACCTCCAACCCTGCCGACTGCTTTGGTTACGATCTCCGGTGGGTCTTTGACCGCTGCTATGGTGGAGGTAGAGGTCGCCAAGATCGCATCGGTTCAGACATCTTGGAAGTGGGAAGCCGTACCCCATGGAGACAATGCTTTCTTAGTTTGTTTCCCGTCCGTGGAGGTTTTGAAGCGCGTGTCAGCTTTTGAGTATAATGTCAAATCACAAGATGTGAAGATTGCTTTTAGTGAATGGAAAGTTGAAGAGGTTTCATCGATTCTCCCTTTGCAACATGTTTGGGTACATGTCACAGGTGTCCCACCACCTCTCCGCCATTTTCTTGGTTTGTGGGCGGTAGGATCAGTGATTGGCGCGACGCAAGACGTTGACTTGGTTTGCTTGCGCCATCATGGTATTGTGCGCATCCAGGTGGCGGTCCACTCTTTGGATATTTTCACCAAAAAAGATGGTTCTGATGAAGCCTCGGTCTCCTCGGATGTCTATATAAAGCTTAATGGGTATGCATTTCGGTTTGTACTGGAGGAAGAAGATTTCGTCCCCGACGTTGATTTTATTCAACGGATTTGGGAAAACCATGATGATGGACATGACGACGGCGCTAACCGAGATGAGGATATGCCTGATAGGGATGCTAACAAGAGGTCAAAAAAGCGTCCAAGCTGTTGATCAAAATTCGGTGTCGGGGTCTCAAGTAAGTGCTGCGGTCCCCATGCAGTCTACGCAACGAATAGTGCATACTGATACTCTTGAGTCATTTGTTGTGAGTCTGCCAAAGGATATGGGTACACACATGCACGTACCGGTGGTGCAGGAGTCCATGGATACATGCACACCAATGCAAGACGAGTTGGAGAAGGGCATGTCCACAAGGTGCACCACTATGCATGCAACGGATGCTGCAAACGACTCGGCTACCCACTTGAAGACAACAGCAGTTGTGCACGGGCCACCCGCGCAGCCAACCGCGGCGATTTCTTTATGTTTTGCTGGGAACGCTGCCCCGGCTTCGGCGCTGCTCCAGTCGGCCATGCATCTGGCCGCGACACCAGCCGCACACAGTACTGTGCATCGTGCTACCTCGGCTTCGACACCGCTGCAGCCGGCCTTGACTCCAGTCGCGCATGCGACACTTCCTGCTTCGGTTGGCGTGCGGGAATCCCGGACGTTGCCAGCGATGGAGTCTCCAGTTCGTGCTGCCGTTGTCGTGGTGCCACTTGGCCCAGCGACGAATCGTGCTAGAGGATCTTCTTCGGCATCTGATGCGGGCGTTCTGATGGGACCTGCGACGCGTCCCTCTTCACCAACTCTTGGGACGCTTCGGACGGCACCTGCTTTGCAGAGGACTACATCAACTACTCCGCCGAAGACTTTGACGGGGACTACGTCCGGAGGGTTGGCTACACCCCTGCGACGTAGTAACCGTCACTCCCTCAATGTTGATGGTTCTTCCTCGACTGATGAGCACTCTCTTGCGAAGGCAATGCGCCTCCAGGCTTCGAGGAATTTGGACCCCATGACAGGTACCTCGTCCGCTTAGTCATTTCTCTCTTTGTCCGACAACCATATTTCTACTAGTTTAAATAAAGTCGGTGTATCTATGGAAAATAATGACAATGAAATTAATTTGTCGATACGGGTGCTTAAACATATGGAGATCGACCACTTAAAGGTTTCTCCGAAATGTAAAACCATCATACCTGACCCCGAAACCGAGGAGGAGGATGAAGCGGATGCCAAATATGATGGTCCGCTTATATCCCACTTGGTTGGTGAGGTTACCGAGGTTGGATTGGATGATGCAAGACCTGGGTCCATGTTTTGTGACTTCACGGCGTCTTCATGGAAATCTAAATCGCACTCCTCCAAAAAGAAACAAAAACCGCCCAAGAAGGAGAAGAGTTCAACACAAACCCGAGTTTCCACATGAGAGGGATGTTTTGGAATAGCAGAGGTCTTTCAGACTTGGCTAAACATAAACACGTCAGTGATTGTGTCCGGGAACACGGTTTGGATTTTGTGGCAATTTCTGAGGCTGCCAAGTGTAACTTTCGCCCGCATGTCCTCGATCACCTATCAGGTGGTTTTGACTACGCATGACATAGTCTACCAGCTCGTGGAAGATCTGGAGGAATCCTTCTTGGGAAAATGACAACAACCATGGACTTGTTGGCTTTTTCGATCAGTGAATTTCATATAAAATTTCACCTGCGGAATAGAGCTGACAATTTTACATGGACTCTTGTCGCTGTCTATGGGGCTGCCCAAGATGAGCATAAATCTGCTTTCCTTCAGGAATTGGTTAACCTGGCTAAGAATAACCCGTACCCAATGCTTATTGGAGGGGACTTTAACATTCTGAGATACCAGGAAGAGAAAAATAATGACCGCTTCGACACTCATTGGCCTTTCCTATTCAATGCTGTGATAGATAGTTTGGGTCTTCGGGAGGCCAGTATGTCGGGTCGTCAGTTCACTTGGGCAAACAACCAATCTGTGTCGACATCCGAGAAGCTCGATAGGGTACTAATGGATACCGAATGGGAACTAAAATTTCCTCTGGTAACCGTGCGAGCCCTAGAGCGTATCGAGGCCTTATCGGATCATGCACCCATCATTCTGGATTCTAACTCTACGAAACCAGCCACCCGACGCCCTTTCAATTTTGAATTGGGATGGCTGCATAGGGACGGATTCGTAGACATGATCAAGAATGTTTGGGAGAGGCCTGCTGTTGGTCGTACACCTATTCAGCGATGGATCTTTAAAATAAGAGCCATGAGGCGACACCTCTCTGGATGGGCAAAACACACCAGCGGGATTTATAAAAAGGAAAAACAAAGGCTTTGTACCATCATTGATGACCTCGGCAAGATTGCAGAGACGCGCACATTATCTCAGCAAGAGATTGAATTGAAAAATTAATCTAATGAGATGGTCGCCCGTCTACTGCGAGAAGAGGAGATCAAATACTACCAGAGATCCAAAGCTGACTTCATTTTAATGGGTGATAGTAATACAAGATGCTTCCAATTGGTCGCCAATGGGCGACATAGGAAGAAATGTATTTACAGTCTCCAACAAGATGAAGGGAGGATCGAAGGTCAGGAGGAGCTCAAAAAGTATATCACCAAATACTACAAATATCTTTTCGGAGCGCCGACTGAAGGAAATTTCACCCTTGATGAGACCCGAACAGATGATATTCCACATGTCACGGCAGAAGAAAACGATATCCTAACGGCACCATTCTCAGAAGAGGAGGTGCGAGCTGCGGTGTTCCAGATGGAACATAACAAAGCTCCAGGCCTTGATAGTTTCCCCGCAGAATTCTATCAGAATTTCTGGGATATCATCAAGTCTGACCTTTTAGAGTTGTTCAATTGTTTTCATGCCGACCGACTTGACTTATTCAGACTTAATTTTGGCGAGATTGTCTTGTTGTCGAAGATTAAGGAGGCCGAACGGATTCAACAGTTCAGACCCATATGCCTCCTTAATGTCAGCTTCAAGATTTTCACCAAAGTGGCGACGAATAGATTAAGCTCGGTAGCTGACCATGTTGTCCGGCCATCTCAAACAGCTTTCATGCAAGGAATGAACATACTCGATGGTGTAGTAATCCTGCATGAGACCGTCCATGAGATGCACCGGAAAAACATGAGTGGAGTAGTATTCAAAATAGACTTCGAAAAAGCCTATGACAAGGTCAAATGGTCTTTGCTCCAACAGGCCCTAAGGATGAAAGGCTTCTCCGATAAATGGTGCAAGTGGATCCAAAATTTTGTAACTGGCGGTAGTGTGGCCATCAAAGTCAATGATGATGTCGGCCATTACTTTCAGACAAAAAAAGGACTACGACAGGGTGATGCCATATCCCCAATGTTATTTAACATTGTGGCTGACATGTTGGCTATTCTGATCGAGCGCGCCAAGCAGGACGGACAGATTACAGGAGTAGTGCCACATCTAGTGGATGGTGGTCTCTCTATTCTGCAATATGCCGATGACACAATTTTCTTTATGGAACATGACCTAGACAAGGCTAGAAACCTGAAACTTTTGCTATCAGCGTTTGAGCAAATGTCGGGTCTTAAGATTAACTTCCATAAAAGTGAATTGTTCTGCTTTGAAGAAGCCGTTGATGCAGCGGCCGATTATGCTGACCTTTTTGGTTGTGCACATGGATAATTCCCAATTAAATATTTGGGAATACCAATTCATTATCGGCATCTCACCATTGCGGAGTGGAAGTATATAGAGGAGCGACTAGAGAAACCCTTGAGCAGCTGGAAAGGCAAGTTGCTCTCGGTTGGAGGACGATTGGTTTTAATAAATTCTGTCCTCACAAATATGGTCCTCTATATGCTTTCGTTCTTCCAGCTCCCAAAGGGGGTCTTGCAAAGATTGGATTATTTTAGGTCCAAGTTCTTTTGGCAAGGAGATGGTGAAAAGAAAAAAATATAGACTGGCCAAATGAAGTGTGGTTTGTAGGCCAAAAGACCAGGGCGGCCTCGGTATTCATGACCTGCAGGTCAAGAATGAGGCCCTACTTAGTAAATGGTTGTTCAAACTTCTTACTGAGGATGGTGTTTGGCAAACCATGCTGCGCAATAAGTATATAGGCCAAAAGGCAGTGTCTCAGGTATATTGGAAACCTAGAGACTCACATTTTGGGCCGGCCTAATGGCGGCAAAGAAACATCTATTTCGCTTTGGGTCTTTCGCGATAAAGGACGGGTCAGAGATTCGTTTTTGGGAAGACATATGGCTAGGCAATGCTAGCCCTCGAGAACAATACCCAGCCTTATACAACATTGCACGCGATAAGAATAATACTATTGCGCAAGTGCTCAGCTCATCCCCGCCAAATATTTCGTTCAGGCGGGATTTGATTGGCACCCGACTTATGTCATGGAATAATCTATTGTCCCGTCTGGATTCGATTATCCTCAGACAAGGTCGTGATGTGTTTTGCTGGAAACTTACTATATTGGGGTCTTTCACAGTAGACTCTATGTATCGTGCACTCACACATTCTGAGGTACCGGTGAGTAATAACAAAAAAAATTGGAAAGGAAGGTACCACTTAAAGTCAAAATATTTATGTGGTATCTTCGTAGGGGAGTTGTGCTAACAAAAGACAACCTCGCACGACGCAACTGGTCGGGAAATAAGAAGTCTTGTTTTTGTACTCATAACAAGACAATTAAACACCTCTTTTTTCACTGTAAGTTTGCGCGTACTACGTGGCCAGCCATCCAAATAGCGTCAAATTTGTATCCGCCCACAAGTGTTGCCAATATTTTTGGTCATTGGCTGGACGGTATTTCAAATGCATACAAAACGCTAATAAGGGTGGGAGCGTATGCCTTACTATGATCGCTTTTGGCTATGTAGAAATGATGTTGTTTTTAATGACAAAATTGTTTCTCCTTTGCAGGTTATTTTCCGTTGTACGCACTCGCTGCGTACGTGGTGTACGCTACAACGAGCGGAGTACCAACCGCTATTCAAGGCGGTGTGTATGCTGTTGGAGCAGGTGGCTACGGAGGTTTTTACCCAACATGGATGGCAGCATAATCTCCGGCTCGGTCCACCATCTCTTTCGACATAGGCATAGTGTCGGTCTATAGACTCTACTGTTGCTGAATTGTCGGTCTTTTATCTTTCTGTTAATTAGACTACTGGTGTTTGGCTGTGTGCATCCTAGTTATGCAGAGGCCGGGTAATACTCTTAATGCTTTGTATCACTTTAATGCTACATTTTGAGATAATAAAAGCGCCTTTATCGAAAAAGCGCAGGGCTAATATCGATCGAAGAATTGGTCACGAGAGCAGAGTATAAACAAACCGTGAAAAAAAAGATACGGCACAATTATTAGACTCAAAGTAAACATGTAGGACGGGTTTTCTAGTCAAGTACATTTCATAAACTGTGGGCAGAAAATATCATGAACCAAGTCTTTTTCGTACACAACTTGTCTTCTCCAAGAGATTATAATGACCTAATTCAAAAATCAGTTTATGAGCTCGTGCTCAGATGCTCCCTATATCACAGCCGCTCATACACATTGGGATTCGAGGCTTCACATGTACTTATTATAAGTCCTATCCACACCGTATGGTTGGGAAATAAAGAATACAATGCAGTCATTATGAAAAATGTTATTAATGTCTTTGAAAAATGCTTGACATTATTCAAAAATGCACGTCATGAATTAGACAAAATATTCAGTGTCTGTTTTTAAAGGTGTCCATGTATATTGTAGAAACATTTAACATCATTTACAAAAATTTCAACACTACTAAGAAAATCATCGTGTATTAAAACAAAGATTTCTGACTGCTGCAGAATATTCCAATATAATTCTAAATGTACACATATTAGTGATTTTAAAAAACTATTCCATAGTCATAAAATAGTTAATTGTGTGTTTAAAAGTATATCAATCGTTATTACATTTGCAATAATTATTTTAAAACACCATAATACCAATTTATAAATACACTCTATATATTTGTTAAATGTGTGACCAATATTTTTACATACATAACATCATTTTGTAAATACCCCATGAACTTTTTGAATATATATCTTATCAAAATTTAAAGATTTTGAATTGTTTTGAAATATGCGGAGAATATTTATAACAACCTTGACAGTTATTTTTGTATGTGATAAACATCATCCAAATGCATGTTGAAAATTTTCGGATAAACACAATGATTGTTTTTAAATATACAATGGACCATACACTATGGACATTTTTTAAAGTCTCGATGGATAAAATAGTTAAAACTAAAAAAATGTAAAAATTAATAAGGAAATATAATAAAAATTAGTAGAAATTATTAAATAAACAAAGGAGAAAGTAAAATAAAAAGGAGACAAGCTCTCGAAGAAAAACCTGCTTGTTTACGGAAAACAGATTGGCTAGTAGGCCCTCGGCCCGGTAAGACCTGTGTCTGAGGCCCACGGCCTACTTATGGCAGCTTCACTTCAGGAGGACGGCTCTAGGCAGAAGCAACGGCAGATCCTATTTGACGCCCGCAGGCGTCAAGAGGACGAGACTTCGCTGAAGCAAGTCCCCACTTGGGCCGGCCCACGTACGGATTTGGTTCGCTGCTGTTTCCTTGTTTCTTGGGGGTTTTTTTTTCTATGGGTTTTTTGCTTCCAGTTTTTCACTGTTTTTGGCCGGTTTTCAGTTGTTTTTCTCGATTTTTTCTTTTCTTTTTTATTTCTGTTTTTTTCTTCCCTTTTGTATTTCATTCACATTTTTTTGTTTTATTTTCTCCGATTTTTCGTATGGTTCTTTCTTCTCCCCTTTTTTGTTTATTTTTTCTTTTCCTTCTTTTGTTCCGTATTATACGAAAAGTTCATTGTATATTAAAACAATGTTCATCGTATATTTAAGAAAATGTTCACCATATATTAAAACATGTTCAGGGTATCTTAAAAAAAATGTTCATTACGTATTTCAAAATTGTTCAACGTACATCATTAAAATGTTCAATGTGTAATTAAAATTGTTCAGCGAATATAAAAAAAAGTTCAATGTGTATTTATAAATTGTTCAGCGTATATTACAAAATTGTTCAGAGCTTAGAAAGTTGTTCATGTTATTCAATTTTTGTTCATTTCTTACAAATTTGTTCCCTTTTAAAGGTTTTCTTTGAATTTGAAAATTTGTTCACATTTTCAAATAGTATTCGCATTTTTTGAAGAAACTTCGTTCACAGTTTTCCCTTGAATGTTAATTTGTTTTTTTTTTTGAAAAAAGACGGATCTGCTACTGTACCTAGTACTTAAAAGTTTAGCGCTGCTTTTTATCATGCTACCATACCAGTCCGAGTGGTTACCAACGTGCCGGCCCGTTTGCGTGAGCTTCAGCGAAGGCTCTACTGTTGGACGCACGCGGGCGTTCAATAGGAAGCAACACCCTCACCCGCGCGCGAGCTCGACCTCACGCTAATTTATATTTTCTTATTTTCTTTAATTATTAAAATGAATAGATTTATAAATTGTAATTTTATTACAATTTTTTTAATCATCTAGATGCTAAATGTTAAACATATATAAGAAAATGTTTCTTATGCATACGAAAAATATGCAATCTGTCTAAAAAAGTAGACATCAAAATATATATCTGAAAAAAATGTTAATTATGTATTTCGAAAATTTTAAACATGTATAACACAAAACAAATCTTGAATATACAGAAAATGTGAAATCTGTTTGAAAAAGTGAATATAAAAAATATAACTTAAAAAATGTTAAACATGTATTTGAATGCTCGAGCTCACGCTAATTGATATTTTATTATTTTCTTTAATTATTAAAATGAATAGATTTATAAATTGTAATTTTATTACAATTTTTTTAATCATCTAGATGCTAAATGTTAAACATATATAAGAAAATGTTTCTTATGCATACGAAAAATATGCAATCTGTCTAAAAAAGTAGACATCAAAATATATATCTGAAAAAAATGTTAATTATGTATTTGGAAAATTTTAAACATGTATAACACAAAACAAATCTTGAATATACAGAAAATATGAAATCTGTTTGAAAAAGTGAACATAAAAAATATAACTTAAAAAATGTTAAACATGTATTTGAATGCTCGACCTCACGCTAATTGATATTTTATTATTTTCTTTAATTATTAAAATGAATAGATTTATAAATTGTAATTTTATTACAATTTTTTTAATCATTTAGATGCTAAATGTTAAACATATATAAGAAAATGTTTCTTATGCATACGAAAAATATGCAATCTGTCTAAAAAAGTAGACATCAAAATATATATCTGAAAAAATGTTAATTATGTATTTGGAAAATTTTAAACATGTATAACATAAAACAAATCTTGAATATACAGAAAATGTGAAATCTGTTTGAAAAAGTGAACATAAAAAATATAACTTAAAAAATGTTAAACATGTATTTGAATTTTTTAAATAAGTATAAAAAATATTCCCACTGTATACGAAAAATGTAAAATATGTACAAAAAAATATCTCAGAATATGTTTTTGAAAAGTGTTAACCATGAATTTAAAAAAAATTATAAACCTATATAGAAAATGTTCGTACTGCATAAGAAAATGAGTAACATACATTAAAAGTTATAAATAAAACATATATTTACAAAATGTTAAATATGTGTATATAAATGTTTCTGATGTATACAAAAAATGTACATTGTGTATGAACAAATTTCTATTGGCATAAACAATGCTCACTGTGTATTTTTAAAAATGTTGAGCATGTATTAAAAAAGGTGTACAAAACATGTATTTAATATGAAAAAAGTACTTCAAGTATTGTTTAAAAATTAGCTTGTATGAACAAAATATTTGAAGTGCAAGCTCAAAATGTACATTGTGTAATGAAAGAAGTAGACATGTGTGTAAAAAATAGTAACCAATGAAAAGCGACAAAGAAGCAATGAGAAACAAAGAAAAGCAATGAAAATTGGAAAAGAAACAATAAAATTAGAAAAGGAAACCAATCAAAAAGATTAGAAACAAGAGCAATATAAAGAAAAACAAAGAAAACCAACAAATTAAATAAAAAACCAAAGATAAAAAAAAGTATGAAAAAAACAGTGAAAACCGAGAAAGAAACAAAGGACCAAAGAAAGAATAGAGAAAACCCCGATGAAAACCGAGAATACCGGTGAAATCGGCAAAGAAAACAGAAAAAACCAAAGAAAACCAAAAGAAGACAGCAAAAAGAAGCAGAACAAAACTGACCAAACAATGAACAACACACGATCGATCGAGATAATACGAGCAAACGAACAAAAAAATAGTACCCAAGTGGGACGGCCAGAAACAATAGGGAAAGAAAACCTTCTGGCAATATGAGAGCTATACCGATATAGCCCTCACGCGCTACATCGCCCTCGCAATATGTGATATTTAGCTTTTGCCGGCACACCAAGCTTGTATGCATGGTTTTCCAATTTTATTTTGGTCAGGGTACACCCCCAAAATATTTAATGGATCGCGATAATTGTGGCCTCACTATTTTTTTCCTTCCATTTAGCCCTGCCACATGGGCAAGTCACCCATGTAATCATAAGTTACATCTTTTGCAATAATTTATCTATGTAAGCATGCCAACAAAATTTTTGTGCGGTCACGGGTCATATACGTGTTGGACGCTTGGAGCAAATCCATATAGTTCGTGCATATTTTTGTTAAAGAAATGGTATTCCGTTAACTTCAACCCCAACAAAAATCTCCTTTTGTATATCATTTATCACATGATTCATATATTTTGATTAAAAGGTATAACGAGAATACTATTACATTTGCTTTTGCATTAGTTTTAGTTATTACTGTACCACCTTATTTATGCATGGCATCATCTAGTTATAAAATATCCACTCAAGTAAAAATGGAAATCTTTGTGTACTTACAGAAGTTGTTCATCTATTCTTTTTAAAGATTGATCATGTATTATTCTTGAATTGAAAATTTGTAAGTATTTTTTAAAAGGCTGGCTCAACTAGAATTTTTTGTATGTATTTTATAAAAATGTTTGTGCAATTTTTAAAAGTGCTCATGTATTTTATATAAAAACAATCATATAATTTAAAAAGTTTTCATACATTTTACGAAATGCTCATTTAATTTTGTATGTGTTAAGACTTAAGACATTAAAAATCTTGGGTGGATAGCGGCGTAGTCCAAGGCGGGCAGGCGGGTTGGTGGGGTCTGCGGACGTTTGAGGATGCCCAGGCAGCATCGGCGGTAGATGATGAGGGTCCGGATGAAGAAATGGGGAAGCAGGGGAGAGCGGGAGAAAAGGGGCCAAAGGTTTTTTTTTGGATGGGCCACGGGTGTCGGAGTCCTACGTGGATGGTATCCGGACTCTACAAAGCCCACGAGTCTGCCTCCACTTTGCTGAAAAACAGAGGTCGGGACCGATCCGCGAACGGATGGGACACTGCATTGGATGGCGAAACATGTTCGGACAATTATGTTCGGATGGATGCGGGTGTTTTTTGGGTCAACGTTCATGCCCTTAGTTTTGTCGTGTCTCAACCGAACAAGTGACGTTTGCTAGCGCTCGAGTTTCCTCACGTGATCAAAAAATTTAACAAATACAGACGCAGACACTCATACATACGCGCATACACTTACCCCGTGAATGCACGCACGCATATCCTATCCATATGAATAGACTGATCTGCCACATCGTCTTGAGATTGAGAAAGTCAGCATGGATGTCACATTTTCTCCCACTGAACGCACATCGCCGGAATGCTTAAAATAGATTTACAAAATACGAGCATCATCAGTATCTTAAGGTGATGTTTGGTTCTCTAGTCCTATGACTTTTTCTAGTCCCAACTAAAAAGTTCCTCCCTGTTTTTTCCAGAGACTAAAAAGTCCCTAGTCCTTTTCTAGAGGTTATTAAATGACCATGCTGCCCCTAGTATATAGAAAAATAACAATCAAACAACACCATGGGATGACGGGCCAATGGGTGCATAGAGGGGCATTGTTGGAAAAGTCTAAAAGTCCCAAAAAGACTCCTTGAGAGTCTTCTTCATTTAGTCTCAAATGCTTACTTAGTCTCTAAAAAGTCCCTCACGTTTATAAAAAAGTCTCTAAGAAGAATTTTTTCTAATCACAACACAAAAAAGTTCTTGAAAACAAACACAAAAAAGTCCCTAGAAACAAAAAAAGTCCCAAATGCCTAGTTCAGAATTTTTACCCGGTGGGTTGGAACATCACTCTTCTTCTAGTGATCCAATCAGAGGTTTTGACGCGTGATCTGATTCATGACGCACGGCCCTACTCCGCAACAACTCCACGCGATCGTGCTAGGAGGAGTAGCCAACACAAGTTTTCAATCGCTATGCGTCGCGCGCCACGGCAAGCGAACTGGCGAAGCATCACGCGCACGTACGGTGAGCGGGGCGGTCGCAAGCACGCTCCGTGCACCCCCCTCTTCCCCGGTGACGCACACCGTCACATCACACACGGTCACACCGAACCCTCTCCACTACCGATGGCTCGCTCGCCTGCGCGGTGGCATGATTGCGTCGCGTCCTCTTCCCCATGTTCCATGGACAAAAGCCGACGACCCGCGCGGGCACGGCCATCCGGCTCGACTTGACATGCCCCCCTACCTCCACCACCCTCCCGGCTGACCTGCGTAGTGCGCGGTCGAGATCGGCTGATCGGCGTGTACTATAGGGATGGCGTGCGTCAGTGCGTGGGTTGTGGTTGGTTGTTCGCGGATGTTGAACGAGGCGGAACTACGTGGAGCGCTGGCTCGCTAGTGCCCGGCACTTCAGGCCCGGGCACGCGCGCGCGCCAGGGAGCTGGAAGCGTCTCACTGATTCTTCAGGTGTGTGTTCGGTGGTAGTTGAGGTCCCTACGTGGCATCGAACATAGCGCATTCTTTTGGCAGAGGCCGCTGATCCTTTTGGAGTGGCTTATCTTTGTGAATGATGTGTGAGATGGGCTCGAGGCATTGCACGTCAATCTTGTCTGCAATATGCAAAAAGTTGCGCATCTTTCTGTAAGAAAAGCAGCCACAGGCAACAGTCGGGCATCCTAATCAAGTTCTGAAACACTTGTTCGTACACCAGTGTCAAAAAATATCTTATACTATGAAACGACGAAGTATTAAACATACCACAAACGGATGCCAAAAAAACAAAGTACAAAAGAAAGACACCCACAACCAAATCATTACAAGAGAGATGAATAAAACACCATAACTAAGTCGACTTCTTCCACACAGCAACGGCCTCTGGGAAGGGATACACGACCTTTGCGCCATCGTGATCGTCATGACATATGCACACAAGTTTGAATTCAACCTGTGCAGTGTGGACCTGAACGGTGTAAAACACAGACGCAATCGTCTTGTCGTCTCCATTGTTTTGTCAGACATCAGGTCGGCGCCGTCGACTCCGGCCCCATTGCTCTTACTACCTTGCCCGAGTGCGCTTTTACGACATTTCTGAACATGGCTCGGTTCTTACGCGTAGCTGCCTCAGACAGAACCCCAAAATTCAGACATGATCACATGACTTGCTTTCTGATCTCTTTTTTCTCTCTCTCGTTTTCCGGAGCCAAACATTCAACCATAGATACGCCGCTGGCGTACGTTATGGGAGTGCGCCCAAACCGCTTGCCTCCATTGTGTTTTGAAAATTGACGATACTCCTAGCTACTGGAGAGACCTCGGGGACACGTACGGGTTGACCCAGGCCGGGCTTGCATGCGCGATGTCTGCGGCGCCTTCTCATTCCAATGACCACGAAAACGGAAGTGCTGGGAGTACTTGCACGAAAAATACTGTTGCCAGCGTGAAGAACAAAATTAGGTTTGTGGAAGGAGGAGTATGTTGAAAGCAAGTCGCAGTAGTTGGCGAACGTGATGACAGATGCGGAGCTTTTAGTTCCGCATTGAGCTCCTGCTGTGTTTCTGGCGCACCAGTACGTAGTACTACTTCACATGCCTAGCTCTAGCTGCATGCGTGCTGCGGTGCAAGAAAAACATTCACTTATTCAACTGTGCATGCCATAGCCCTAGCTTAAACGCAACTGCATGCAGGGGTGTTTGTCTCAGGGACTTTTTTGTGTTGGGATTAAAAAAAGTATCTAGCAAATCAAACAGGATGGGATTTTTTGCTAAAAATCCTTAGAAGCATCTCCTTAAGAGTCTTTTTCAAAAAATCTTAAGAACTAGAAAAAGTTCTAGGACTAGAGAACCAAACACCACCCAAATGTGTTGTGTACGCTCAACCCTGAAATTAAGGATGACCGGCCTCCCCTTCCGGTTCAACTCACCGAATCCACTTGAATCCACTTGACCTAACTCGAAGGTCGAAGCATGCACGCATGATCGAATTGGAAACGTACCGGACGGCCTCCGACGGACAGCGAAACAGCTCGGCGTCCTCTAGCTTAGCTAGCTAGCTCCCCGTCGACCGGGTCTCCGTCCTCCTCTCCTCTCCCATCGACAGCGTTCAGCAGCAGCGTTCACTCACCGCTTTTCACGCTCGCTTGACTAACTTCACAATCCACTGCCCCTGCCAGTGAACTATAGTAAGGTATGGCCACCTCCATGTTGGGGTGGTTGGCCGGTTTCAACCGAAGTAAATTCCTCTACGACCACCAACTTTCCCAGCAAGAAGCTATGCCCGGTGTGGGCTCTGGTGCTCTACCCTTGGACTCACACCGGCACTGCACCACGATGGCTCGACGTTCACACGCGCCGCGCCGGTATGGCAACCCGTCTTTGCCATGCGCTGGCACGGCGGCCGCGGACACGGCCGGCTATAAAAGGAGGCCCCGAGCACCACCACACACCCAAGCCTCCACTCCTCCTAGTCTTCACTTCCTCTGCTCCTGCACCTCCCTTCCCGAGCTGCTCAGTAGCTAGCCATGGCTCGGGGAAGCGGCGGTGCGACCGCCGTGCTCGCGCTGGTCCTCCTCTGCGTGCTCCTCCACGGCGACTTCGCCGAGTCCAAGGTCTACACCGTCGGCGACCGCGCCGGCTGGGCCCTCAGCTCCGGCGGCTGGCCCAGGGGCAAGCGCTTCCGCGCCGGCGACGTGCTGCGTGAGTGCTCGCCCTCCCTCCCATGCGTGCCACCTTAATTACACTTTCTTCCAGCCTCCGAGTTTTTGCTTCGCTCTCGTCTCGTACTACGCTACGAGCTCGATCACGGCAAGCATAGCTAGGGTCCCGTTGCCCTCAGTAGAGCAGACGTACGTAACATGTCTGTGGCAAGAGTACGTCGTGCACTGTGGGTCGTGTTCGTGCATGCTTGCTGGGTCGCTGTCGCTGCCAAGAGACGCATGCGCGCCTCAGTGCTCCACTGCGGTGAAAAAGAGTGACTTTTCA
This sequence comes from Triticum urartu, assembly GCF_003073215.2. NCBI lineage: Eukaryota > Viridiplantae > Streptophyta > Magnoliopsida > Poales > Poaceae > Triticum > Triticum urartu. The sequence goes on from NC_053025.1 coordinate 23,409,872, forward strand.
CTGCGACGAGCCGGGAAACGCGGACGCCACACCAGTTTTGCGCACCGAAGGATTAATTGCTGCCGCAGTCCTGCTGCTGTGCATTTTTGTGCTAACTTTAAAAAAATGTGCTAACTTATTATTGGCTCGTTTTACTCACTGTGGCATGGCGTTTGTACGTGGGTGCAGTGTTCAAGTACGGGCGTGGGGCGCACAACGTGGTGGCGGTGAACGCGGCCGGGTACAAGTCGTGCAGCGCGGCGAGGGGCGGCCGGACGTACAACTCCGGCAGCGACCGCGTCACGCTCGCCCGCGGCACCAACTACTTCATCTGCAGCGTCCCCGGCCACTGCCAGGCCGGCATGAAGATGGCCGTCACCGCCGCATGATCCATCCATGATCCGTCCATCGTCCGGCCGGCCGGTGCTTATTAGTTAACTTTAGTTTACTTTCCTTCTTCGAGTGACTGAAGCTACGAGCTGCATGATGAGTACGTGTTCAATAAAATGCCCGCGTCCCGACTCTCGAGTTCGTGGGTGTCGGGCCGCCGTCTGGCCGATTGGCACTGGCTAGAGAGAAATTGATATAGTAGTGTGTTGTGTGTGCACGTGAGCAAAGGGATAAAAGCGATATGACTCTGTTGTTCCGCTTGTGTGTGCTTTCCATGCTTGTATATGTATCAGAATTTTGAGTTGCTGTGTGATACTCCTTCAGTTTCTTTTTGCTCTATGTATAACTTTTGTTTAAACTCAAATTCGTGAGGTTTGATCAAGTTTATATTAAAAAATATAAATACTAAAGATATACAATATGAAAGTTAAATCTATGATACATCTAATGACATTGATTTGGTAGTGTGAATGTTGACAACTTTTCTTATAAATTTGGTCAAACTTTACTAAGTTTAACTTAAGACAAATCTTATATCATACTATCTGGAGTAAAAACAGGAACCCTGATATCTAGCGATCCGCTGAGAGGGAGAGAGACCGATCAAACGCTTTAGTTCGTCACAAGGACCCTAATATCTCGTGCAGACACATATATGTGCTTCTCAAAAAGGAAAAAAAAAGGAAAAAAATAAAACTTGCTTCCGCCTATGGGTTTTTTCGTGAAAAATAGTTTGTCGAAATCTAATGACATGCGATCTAGTTTCGAAGATCTCAACGTGAGAAATCCAACACGTGAAAAAAAATATCAAATATAAATGTGACATTTGCAAGGGTGCCTTTTAAAAGTAATTTCACTCCCTCTCCCTCTCTCTGTTTTCTTAGAAACACCCGTAACTTTATTCATACTCATAACAATTGCAGGTACACTGATTTGGACCTATCATCCAAAAAAAATACAAAGTAACTCCTATGACTAAGAATTATAATGAAATCTCTTGAAAACACATTGTTCACGACATCAATCTCTGCTCAAAGAAATACTCCAAAGATTTCGGTAAGAGGCTGCAATTGGACTGGAGCAACGATGTTGTCACTCCTTCATCCACAGGAACATTACCACTAATGGTTTTTGAAAGCGCCTTGAATCGCTCACCAAAAAAGATGGGAAGCCTTGATCGATGTACGTACTTGGCCAGGGATGATCCCCTATAAGTGCAGACCGTTGAATCACTATATCTTCACATGGTGTCGATTAAGGTTTTCACCTCCACAAAGAATCAGACCAACAACATAAACTCATCAGATCTGAATAATCACATCTGTGAGGACAACAAACTCTCTAATCTTATGGCACCGCCAAAAGAACAAGAGGAAATTTATTCTCACAAAACTATAATGATCACTAGACGATGTCAAAGGACATGGAGGTCTTGAAGATCCCAGGTCCCCCCACCTCTCAGCGCCAAGATGGCGGCCGGAGGCGAGGGGACCTAAATTTCTCAAACGACGGTGGCAGCACGAGAAACCCTAACAATGAGAGCTCAAACTACTATACAAGTGTACAACGCTAATCTCTCTCTATCTGGTAGGAGAGAGCCCAACGCCTTCTCTCTCTAAAAACAGAAGGAGAGCCCAACACATAGCACTAAGGTGTTCTCTACTCGGGGCAAACAATGGGAACCCCTATATGTCGCTCGTTGCATCCAGCAGTAGCGGGGTGCATAGGGTGATCATCCAACCGGGCCGACCTACTAGCGGCTACCGTAGCGTGGTGTCGTAGCATAGTTGCATGTGGTTGAATTACATGAACATTTTTTTTAAAAAACACATATAATTTTTTTTTGAAGTGTTTCTGAGAGCACAAACAATATTTGATTTTTTTCTAAAAAAAATCAATTTCTGAATATGTTTGAACAGTTTCTTAAAAACATGGGAATAAATAATAAAAAAGCAGATTTTTGAAAAAATGAGCATTTAAAAAAAATTAAAAACTTAAACGATTAAGAACATTTTTTGAAATTCGATACATATTTTAAAAGCTTGATTTTTTAGAAAAACGTGAACACTCTTTAAAATTGACGAATATCTTTTGAAACTTTTGAAAAAGTTGAAGATTTTTAATTTTTCGATTTTCTAAAATAAAATTCTGAACATATTTTAAAAAATGAATATTTTTAAAATTCTAAGTGACATTTGATGATTTTAATTTTTGTTAGTTTTTTTGAATTTATGATAAAATGAAAACAAAACAAAAGAAAAACGAAAAACCAGTAAATGAAACCAACCAACAAAACAGGTTCAGAAACCTTATAGAAGGCTCCCCAAAACGGAAGAAAACCATACAGAAAGCACTACAGTAAAGCTGGCTAATGGGCGGCCCAGTTCGTCGCTAGCTCGGTCGTCTAGCGTTTGGTCGGCTCCTTGAATATGGAATTCGGCAAACAACAAGGCTTCACACAACAGATGCTGCCAAAAAAAAGGTGATATTTTGCATTTTTGCTTGTTCCCTCTCTCCCCGAACGAAAAGTGAGCGGCAATAGAAAACAACCAAGCAGGTCGGTGAAGAAGTGCTGTTCAAGGGCAAGGAAAACGTATCCCGTCGCCGATGCCATGAATGTTTACACTTGTCCGTGCATGTAGCTGACCGGTCCTGGTGCGATCACGGGCTCGCGTCCTATGCCGCATTGAAGCCATACACTGCGCGGCCTCCTGCGACGCCACGCTACGAGCATTGATTGTACTGCGCTCCCGCGCCCCGAGGCGGCCTGCCCTGCCACCGGCCAGCTGCGCCACGCTCCCCTCCCCTTCACCTTCAGCTCGCTGCCGCTGGCTCTACTTCACAGCATCGCCGCCTTCATTTGTGAGCGCCCTGCTTCGCTTCCATTGCATCACCAGTCACCACTCCCTGGGAGGTGAAAGCGCTCCGGCTGGTGGCTAGCGAGATGGCCGGGGGAAGAGGCGGTGCAAGGCGGGGCGCCGTCGTCGTCGCCGCCGCGGCGCTCGCTGTCGCGTGCTGCTGCATGGGCGTCGCCAGCGCGGCCACCTACTACGTCGGGGACGTCGGCGGCTGGTCCCTCAGCAGCGGGAGCTGGCCCAACGGCAAGCAGTTCCGCGCCGGCGACGTCCTCGGTAAGTGAAACCTAGCGGACACATCCTGCATTCAGATGAGGTATGGTTGCTGCACTGAAGGTTTCTGACGGTTCTCTTCTTTTCCGGGCGCGGTCGCGCAGTGTTCAGGTACAACCCGCTGATGCACAACGTGGTGGCGGTGGGCGAGGACGGGTACAACGGGTGCACCACGCCGCCGGGGTCGAGGACCTACGAGTCCGGCAACGACGCCGTCACGCTCGCCAGGGGCGCCAACCGCTTCATGTGCACCCGCTTCTACCACTGCAACTTCGGGATGAAGATGGTCGTCAACGCCGCCTGACCGGCTGCACCGCCATGTTTATCAAGTTCAAGAAAAGTTAGGCTCTCCTCTGTTGCATTTGGTCGCCATGAGGGTTGGTTTGGTTTGCAGTTCTAGCTAGCTGTGGGTGATAATGGGACTTTGTGTGAGTGTTTGACGACTATCTTCGTGTGCTGTGTTGACTCTGACGGATTGTGTTCGTTCTTATTATTTGTGATGAATGGGAAGTTCAAGTTCATGTCTCTGCCTACGACGACGACAATTTTTTCCTCCCTTTTATGCATTTTCAGTGACTCGTTTAGTCGTCGTGTTCATCAGAAAGCACGCACTGGTTGGTGATCCACCGCTAGACCTGAAAATGTGATGCACACTCTGGCCGGCTGGTTGCAGTTCTACACTGCTGGATGATTTTGCTGATGTAAACGGCTGAACCGGCAATGAGAAAGACCAAATTAAAAGTCAGTTCTAACTCCACTACCTGCTGCACATCTGAAGAACAAGGATATCAGACAGTATGACTAAACAGCGGATGCAGAGTAGTCTTCCATTTCTATGATTTATTACGAACAGCTCGGTCGATCGTTCACTCACTTTCCAGTTTTCCACGCCCTGAACTACCTGCCAGCGATTTCCTTTTCTGCATGTCAAATTTAATCATACGTTTAATAGTGGTAAAAGTATACAATTACAACCAAAAAACACCGCATGTTCAATAAATATTTACATCCAATCGATCTCAAAAAATGTCACTTCGGATGTTCATGCCAAAGATCTTTTTCAGCTCTCGGTCCGGCTCTCCATGGCAAAGACCTCATTCTTGGTTCATCCGACATCCTCCGTATGCACGAAGTGCTTCAGTATGCTCAAAGCAGGCTTGGACAATCTTTGCGCATTGGGATCCAAAGGATCCAAGTCCGATGTCATCACGAAAATTTTTGAGTCCTCCGAAACGGCCTTTATATCATCGCCTCATTGTCCCGCTTCGATGAGGCATTGCGGCAAACGATGACCGGGCACCGATGCTGGCGGCTACGAAGACACACAAACGGTCCATGGTCGGCATCCGCGACCAGACAAGCCCCGACGACTGCAATGCCGTGAAGATATAGTCGATGTTGAGGTCGACGGTGAACGAGATTCGATAGCCGAAGGTGAAGGAGGGTGCGCACTACTGCGGTGATTGCTGCTGACCGAGGTGTGCTGGGAGGCGTTGTGGTAGGGTGGCTTTAGTTGGGGCGACTACACTGTCTATTGTCCGGATGCCACCAGGGTGGTGGTGCGCTTTGCTGGACGAGGTTCGCGGGGGGGGGGGGGGGGGGGGGGGGGGGGGGGGGGGGTTGCATTCTGCGGACACGGCCTTGCGGGCGACCACCATGCTCGAGTCCTCTGACTCCGGCGGGACGACGATCGTTTTCGTCGCGACAGTGGAACCGACTGGAACGATGGGAAGGGGGCGATCGGGGTGAAGGTAGTGGGAAAGGGCATGCTTTGGCGTGGAAACAATGGCCTTGCGGGCGACCACCATGCTCGAGTCCTCTGACTCCGGCGGGACGACGATCGTTTTCGTCGCGACAGTGGAACCGACTGGAACGATGGGAAGGGGGCGATCGGGGTGAAGGTAGTGGGAAAGGGCATGCTTTGGCGTGGAAACAATGGCCTTGCGGGCGACCACCATGCTCGAGTCCTCTGACTCCGGCGGGACGACGATCGTTTTCGTCGCGACAGTGGAACCGACTGGAACGATGGGAAGGGGGCGATCGGGGTGAAGGTAGTGGGAAAGGGCATGCTTTGGCGTGGAAACAATGGTGGAAATATCCAAGTGTGTGGGCTCTGGATGGGTCGAACGTGCCGGTTTCTGACGTGACGCAGGTGTGAATGCTCGCCAACCTCACCTATGTTTGTTTCCACTTCCGGACATTTTTTATGACCATCGTTAGTTGGCAAAAATATTTTGACTGTCTGATCCAAACATCTAGAGCAATTTGATGATTCATATTGAAGTTGCCCGTGCATTTCTATATCATCACTACTTCCTCTGTAATTTAATACTCCCTCCGTCCGAAAAAAGTTGTCCACAGCTTAATGTACTGTGAATTTTGCAAAAACGCCCTCGTAGCTTAAAATCTATTACAAACATGTCGCCGTTTCCTTCCTTCTTCCTCTGTCTGTCGCCCGCGCGCGTCGCCAGGGCAAGACGCCATCGGGGACCTACGCCGGCGCTGCCCAGGGCTTGCTCCTCCGCCTCCCAGGACCTGCGCCGCCCAATTGCTTGCTCCGCCGCCGCCCAGGACGTGCTCCTCCGACGCCCAGGTCCTGCGCCGCCCAATTGCTTGCTCCGCCGCCGCCAAGTACGTGGTCCTCCGCCGCCCAGGACCTGGGCCACCCAATTGCTTGCTCCGCCGCTGCGCAGGACGTGCTCCTCCGCCACCCAGGACCTGGGCCGCCGCCACCAGACCTGCGCGGCCGATATCCCCTCCCTCCACCAGGATCTGCGCCGCCGCCGGCCAGGACCTGCGCGCGCCTGGGTGTCGAGCGCCTCGACCGTGAGTTCCGGCCGCGCCTGGACCTCAAGCTCGAGCTCTTTCCCCTGCTCCACTGCAAGTTGCTACTGGTCCCCTGCTCGTGTTGCCGCCCGGAGGTCACCTACTCGTGTGCTGTCGCCGGAGGTCCCCTGCTCGTGCTGCTGTCGGTGAGAAGAAAGAAGTACAAGGCTCCTTGCTTTTTCATCTCCAGTGCCGGACCTTGCTTGCTCTGTAATTTGAAACACAATTGATCATGTCCTCTGAATAAATGTTACAAATAAAGAAGTTCAGTTAACTTTTGCTATCTGAATTCTAATCAGATCAAATTGCTGTCAATTGCTCTGTAATACTCAACCAGGTTTATGAAAATGAAGATCAACCAGGTTTATCTTCAGTAAATAATGGTTTATTTCAGTAAATAATGGTATGCATTGTTTGATTAAGCAGTAGCAATAGCTCAACAAATTAAACAAAAAGGAAATTTCATATCGGTATGCATTGGCAGGGGAATGCTAGAACACGCAGATGTATCAGCTAGAGCACAATCTGTGTGAAAATACAAGCTTCTGAAATTTGTTACAGAAATTTCCCTACTAAAAAGATAACTGAATTTTGTGTACTGGAAGTTTACGGTGAAGTTTCAGTAACTACAGTAACTGAATTTACAGTAAGATTTCTCACTCCATTACACTGCTATTAACTGTATTATTCTGCTGTTAACAATCAGAATTGACACTATATTATTCAATCAAGTTGATGTTCAGAACCTGTCATTTTCTTCCAAAACCTGTCAATTTCTGTCAGGTTTTGATCTGTCAAGTTGATGTCAAACTTGACACATAAATAAAATTTGACATCAATGAAATTTAGACGGTGAATATAGTTTGGACAGTACTCCACTGTCATATTTTCAGTGAGTAAAATTCAGTTTTGACAAATTGAAGCCTACTCTATTCTACTCCTAAATTCTGAGCTTGAGTCAAGCAGGGGATACTAAATGGTGGATGAGGCAACAAATTACACTTGAGTAAGAAACACTTTGATCATCATAAATACTCCAATTATTGTTATACATTTTTATGCATATTACAAGAAGTTTCATAAAACTTGATGTTCAGAACCTGTCAACTTGGTGTTCAGAACCTGTCATTTTCTATGTGCTTGTGAGGACAAGCTGTGTTGATCAGTGCTGGGATGCTAACACCACAAGAAAGCATGCATGCCATGTTCAGGCTTCTTTTTCTTAGTGCATATAGAAGTGGCAATTAATCACCACAAAATGGAGTGCATAGGTTCAGAATCGAAGCATGCATTTTCCATACATAAGTTCAGACTTGAAGCAAGAAAATGTACTCCTCTAGGTTAGCAGCAAGAGCTTACATATGATCCATATGGCAAGGGTGACTTGACGCCATTACGAATACCTCGCCGTACTTCTTCTTCTTAATTATTTGAATTCTTTTTCTTCTTCTTCTTAATTATTTGAAATAATTTGAATTATTCTTATTCTTATTCTTAATTATTTGAATTAATTTGGATTTATTTTTATTAACTTGGAATTATTTGAATTAGCTAGATTTATTTGAATCCATCTAGTCATCTTGCCACCATACAAAAAGACCCATACTTTCACCACAAAAGACCCCAAAGTAGACAATGATACTGTAGTTAACATAACTAGGCATAGCAAGGCAGGGAGCAATGCTCTTCAACTCACCACACGAACTGAATTTTACTCAAACTGAATACTGTACTGAGCACTGAATGAGCAATAAAGGCACACAATTTAGAGAGCAAAAAATTGAACATTTCAGGATAAAAAACTGAAGATTTCTGAACACTTCTGAATGAGCATTTGTTATGATAAGATTTACTATTTCTCTTTAGCAAAGACTTAATATACAAATTCAGTTTTTAGGAAAGACAAGATTTACTATTTCAGTGAACATTCAAAGTCTGAACATTTTTAAATCTATTGAAGAATTAAGGAGGAGTACAAATTATTCAGGTGTGGTTCTGTTCCTTTTTTCAGTTTCAGCAGAACATTTATGTTTCTGTTCCTTTTTTCAGTTTCAGCAGTACATTGTTTCTGCAAAATGTTTCAGTAGAACCTGACTGAATGAAAGAAGTAGAACATCTATCTCAACTATACAAAATTCAAGAAGACCAAAAATCAGTAGAACTTGACTGAATGAAAAGTTTCTCATAGCTGCTTCTGCTTGTACAGAGAGAGGGTACTCCGGGAAGAACATGGGCCGGTCGGGGATCCCTGTGCGCTACAGCATCTGCTCGGCCCCAACATAACAAGACCAGAATCAACAGAAGCAAACCACGGAGTTGCTGGCCAAAATAATTTCAAACAAAATGAAAGCTGACAAGGGAGGAGAGGACCTGCGTCATGTTGTTCTGCTTCTTGATGAGGGAGGTGAGGAGGGGCCTGAAGAGCGGGGACTCGAGGAGCATACCCAGTACGCCTTGGCGGCGAACGGAATCCCCTTCCTCCTCCTTTGCGGACTGGCGCACGGCCGAGGCGGCGACCGACGCGTAGGCCCACGCACACCCGAGGTGGCGCAAGCGCAGCGCGAGACACTGCTGCTTTCCCCGTGCCTCCTCCGGCGTCGGGGGCAACGAGGAGGAGGTGTCGCCGCAGCGCGCAAGCAGGAGACGCAGCGGGAGGAAGAAGAAACAACTTTGAGGGTGAAAGAGGGGAGATTTGGGAGGCAGGCAAGGGGGCCAGGGGAGCTGCGCGAGGCAGGAGGGAGCGGTGGCGTAGGCATCCCCGGCGGCGGAGGAGGACGTGCGGGAGAGCAGGGGAGCAGCACGGCGAAGCTGAGCAGGGGAGCTCCGGCGTCGATGCGCCCGTGTCGGAGCGGCGGGGTGTGTCGATTGGAGAAGACGAGGAGTGCGGGTTGTGTCGGGAGTTTGGGGAGGGGTTTTGTGCAAAAACGCCATGAAGACAACTTTTCCCGGCCGGAGGGAGTATAAGACATTTTCACTCTATCAGATGTAGGTGATAAGGGGATTGTGTGTGAGTAAGAGAGTTTCAGTGGGTGTTAGACAACGACCATCATGTCTGGCAAAATGTGTTTGTTCTTATTATTTTATTTTATTCTGCTAATATGTATGTTCTTCTTATTTCTGGTGATGGGAAGTTCATGTCTGTGTATAACGATGTTGATCCTGATCTTAGTCCTCGTGTTCATCAAAAAACACACATATATTTTTTTATGAAAAGGATCCAGATCTATTATCACAGTTTATTGAAAGTACAAAGCGTCTCAAACATAATGAAAATTACATGGAAATCTCGAGACCACCGAACGACCACTACCATCGCTACAAGCCGCCGACGTGTCATTGTCGCCGCTCTCTTGTTGGCGCCGGCTTTACCTTGTCGATGACCTTTTGGTTATTCAGACCAGAAGATGTGATGCACTCCCGACTCCTGGGCAATTTTACTCATGTTAAGTTGTAAACGCCGAATCTGCAGTCAGAAAGACCTAATTAAAAGCCATTTCTAACTGCAATTTGTCCCCGATTTCGCACCATGCGTGCTGCTCCGTGTCACGACCGACTGCCCTGCTCACATCTGAAAAGCTAGGAAATCAGACAAACTGAACAACGGAGGCAGAGTAGTTGGTGCTACCAAACGAACTCGAGACGAGACCCACATCAGCCTTCCATTTCTACCTGTCCGCGATTTCTTTCTTTTTCTGCAAGTCGAAAGCAGAGTCCACGTCGTCTGTTTCTTCCACGATCTCCAAACCGTAGACTTCTTCGACCTCTCTGCCTCTGCGCTCATGGTATCCGAACCCACGGAATTCCAAAGACCCACACCAGATTCATTCCAGAATCGAGACGTCGATGATTCCAATGGCGACGTCCAGGGAGACGTCACGCGTGACGCCAGCCAGCCCCCCCGTTGACCTGTGCAGAGTCTTAGCGGCAAAGCTCTCTCCAGGTCAAATCGAACATGAAAATTCTAAAAACAATTGAACGCGTTCGTTCCAGATTATCGATAAAAATTTGTCGCCTTGAAATGTCTCCAATGAATGCCTCGCTGGAAAAGATAAGGGACAGAACGGAGAAAAAGGGAAAGTAATTAGTTTTTTTTAGACAAAGGGAAAGTAATTAGTAGTACGTGCTGGCTGGCCCATTGGGTGGGCGTGTCATGGCCGAGATGGGCCCGAAGGAGCGAATCGGTCGAGGCTTTCTTGGGCCGGAGGGCAGGAACTTATTCTGAGACTTCTCTAGAGCCCTCCACTCCCTATAAGACAGATAGACAGACCTCCATTCCCAATCTCATCACAATCCAATCTCAGTTTCCAACAAGAAAGAAAGAAAATCCAGAGAAACGCCAGAGGAGAGACCAAGGTAGACGACGATGGCGGTGTTGGTGGAGCTGACCAAGGAGTACGGCTACGTGGTGCTCACCGTGGTCGCCTACGCCTTCCTCAACTTCTGGATGAGCTTCCAGGTCGGCGCCGCCCGCAAGAAGTACGTGCCCGCCGCCTCTGCTCCGCGCTCTGCTTCTTGATCTGATTCTTGGAGAGTTTCATGGAGCTTCGGCGATCCTGCCGCTTGTTTCAGGTACAAGGTGTTCTACCCCACGCTGTACGCCATCGAGTCGGAGAACAAGGACGCCAAGCGCTTCAACTGCGTCCAGGTTCGCCGCCGCCGGCCAGATTCCCTCTCTGCCCTGCTCTGTCCTGCTGATTTCGTGTGTGCTATTTGAGCGAGTTGACTGACTGAATTCTTGTGGGTTTGTGCTGTGGGATTGCAGAGGGGGCACCAGAACTCGCTGGAGATGATGCCGCTCTTCTTCGTCACGGTGCTGCTCGGTGGCCTGCAGCACCCGGTGGTCGCCGCCGCGCTGGGGCTCCTCTACACCGTCGCCAGGTTCTTCTACTTCAAGGGCTACGCCACCGGCGTCCCGGACAACCGCCTCAAGCTTGGGTACGTTTGCCTTTTGCTCTGCTCAGCGATGAACAACTCTGCAGATGATTCAGATGATAATGGCATCCAAATCAAATCCTTGGGGAGAGATCCCCTTGATTTCCAGCATGTTTTACTGCTAGTTTCTTAGGAAATTCTCAGTCCTAGGAATTACTATACTACAAGCCATTTGATTTCATTAATAGGATGGCACAGTATTAGTCAACCACACTCAACTCATTAATAAGGTGAGCGGGCAGAGCAGGGCTCAACTTGGTGCTGCTCCACTAACCAAGCCATGTCAAAGGTGTGCTCATAATGAGCGCGGCTCCATTGATTCTCACCGACGACCTGGAGTGGCTTTGAAGTGTTTCTTCAACCTCCTGCATACGCACAGAGAGATGTCTTTTGTCTCCAATTCTTCATTCCCAATTTTGGCTGAGGCCCCAGCAGCTAACAGCTAGCTAGCACCCCACTACTGCTTGCCTGCACTGCACATCTTTTTTCTGAATTGACACGGGCCATTGCTGCAGGTGAAGGAAGGCCTTGGTTGGTAGGTGAGATTCATTCACATTGCATCGCAAAGTAGGACATTGTTAATTGGATGTGATGCTGCAATCCTACCTAAGCTTCTCAGGGTCAAAAATAAATAAAATCCTACCTAAGCTTCTGTCCTATGTCAACCACCCCGGTTTTAGGTTTTATAAACGATAACGAGGAGCAAAGTCGTGAGCTCTGGATTGAGTATGAAAAATGGTTGACCTGAACCAAATTTGCAGCTTATGACGCCGAATAACGCATCGATGAGCCTGAATTGCATTAGCATCGACGAATTTCATATCCTTGTTGTCCATGTTTAAGTCATCCTCTTATAGAAGTGATTCTGATCTTGGTGATTTCCTTTTCGCTTTGGTGAACTCTGCAGGGGGCTCAACTTCTTGGCGATCATCGGGCTGATCCTCTGCACGGCGTCCTTCGGCATCAACCTTGTCATCAGGGAGGCGATCTGAGGCTCCGGACTGATGTGCCTGACTTGATAGGCGTTTGTGACTCGAGTCATTTAGACATGGCGGTGGTGTCTTTTATAGTGTCCAAAAATGTGTGTGCGTCTGTTTTACTCTCACAGAATAAAGCTAGATGGAGACGGTTTGTAACATCGAGGTTTTGTAGCTTTTGCAGCACAGTTTTAAATATCAACATCTACTACAATACTAAACATGTATAATATGAAAATTAATTCCTTGATGCACCTAATGATATTGGTTTGATTCGTCTCAAGTCAAACTTCATAAAGTTCGACCAAATTTATATTGAAAAATATCAACATCTACTACAATACTAAACATGTATATTATGAAAATTAATTCCTTGATGCACCTAATGATATTGGTTTGATATTATGAATGTTATCCCGCAAAAAAAGATATTATGAATGTTAGTAAATTTTCCTATAATCTTGGTCATACTTCGATCAAAACTTTATAAAGTTTGATCTAAGACCAAATTTATATGCAGAGTTAAAAAACAGAGGAAGTATTTAACTTGATTTTCTTGCACCTGTCAAGAGTTATACATGAGGCTGTCTGTGCCGTTTCTAAATTCCAAAAGGAAAAGTAATTTTCCAAAATCGCTATTATTTTGTGACTTGTGCTCAGCTAAAGTATACGCTATACGGTCTGGTACAAGAAAAAACATCGATTGTGTATAACTACTGCCTATTCTCCTCTAACAAGAGTGAATCTCCTCTGGGATGGGGTTGCCCTTCTGCTCTTTTTTTTGAGGTCACATGCTTGTGTGCCTCTTCGTACGGCAACAGGTCGTCTTTCTCCTTGGCACCGGCCTGGTGCCGCCCTTCTGCTCGATCCGTGCTTGTGCGCCCCATCATATGGCGAGACATCGAATTCGACATCCTCATCGTCATCATCATTCTTCGTGTATCCCTTCGGGGCTGGTGAGGCCCTTCTGCTCGACACAAGCTTGTCTCCCCCCTCGTATGGCAAGGCACCGTCGTCGTCGCCATGGTTCCTACTCTTCACATACAAATATACTATCTTGGACATCTTTTATGATTGTGAATACTTATTAATTATTTTCAAACTTGATCAAATAAGTTGAAGTTGAAGAAGAAAGACAACGTAATGAGTTATGTTTGGTTATATTTGCATACAAATTATATTGTTATGAATCCTCCAACATGTGGTGCTTGCCTATAATATTTTGCTAGCCAAAAACTATGTACTAAGCAGAAATACTGCTTATGCATCCAAAATCCTTAAGCCAAATTTCTTCCATGAGTGTCCATCATACCTATCTATATATGGTATTTCACTGTCATTCCAAGTAAATTTGCATGTGTCACCTCTAAAATCTTCAAATGAACATTTTTTTTGTGTACCCGAACCGCTCATGGAGCGATAGGGTAGTCAATATCTTCCATGCTAAGTGTGTTTTACTCATCGACGAGAGTTTATTCACTCGTCAAATTTGAGAGAGGCTAGTTAAAAGGAGCACATTCTTGAATTATTTATGAAAATACCCCCCCCCCCCTAGAAAGTTGAAAGTTGGCAGGCATATGTGGATTCGGCTAGCCATGGTTTGTGTTAGCATGGTGGAGGGGAAATAAAAAATTTTGCATGGGAACCGCCATTAATGTGTTTAACATGAAAGATATTGAAAACTTTGTCGTTAAACCGTTGACAGGAAAACTACACCTCTCAAATGAAACTATCTTGTTTTAAGCAATGAACTTTAGCACATTAGCAAATCCATGCTTCCCTCTGCGAAAGACATATCTATTTACTTTTCATGTTGAGTCAACTTCTTATTCCAACCTCAGTTATTCTCCACTTGGCAAACATTGTGTGGTGTGAAAGATCCAGGCACATATATCCAGTCAAATATATTTGATCATGAATTATTTTTGTTGGCAATTATCTCGATGATAAGTAAGTTGGGAGACGAAACATTAAGCTCCTATCTTTCTCTGTGTTTGATGGATGTTGTTTGTTCTAAAAATATGCTTTGAGTACTATTAATCATAGAAGGCTATATAATAATTGAGTATATGGAGATCTTACTTAGAATTTTTTGAAAATAATATGATTAGTTATTGTTTGGTGACTAAGAATATAAGTTGTTAAGTTTCAATGGAGTGCATTGTTTAAACCATAACATGTGAATTGATTGCTATTTTATCATGATGAGATTTATAAGAAAGAGTCGTTATTTATGATGATAGAAAAAGTGAATACAATTATCATTGATCAAACTTATGCACTATTCTAGCATCCACACTTCATATTTTTTTACCATTTACCTGACACGTCTCCAACATATCTATAATTTATGAAGTATTCATGTCATGTTTACAATAATTGTATATGGTTTTGGTGCACTTTTATATGATTTTAATGGACTAACCTATTAACATAGTGCCAAGTTTTTATTTTGTTGTCTATTTATTTGTTTCAAAAAAACCCATACAAAACGAAGTCCAAACGCCATAAAAATTTACGGTGATTTTTTATGGACAAGAAGGTACCCAGGAAGCTTCGGGGAAGGACCAGAAGGTGCCCGGGGGGGCCAGAAGCTCAAGGCCCCCCTTGGCGCGCCACCTAAGCTTGTGGGACCCTCGGGAACTCCCCTGGTGTGATTCGAACGCTGAAAAGTCCTATAATTCTGAAGGAAATATGCCCTAGAGGCAATAATAAAGTTATTATTTATTTCCTTATATCATGATAAATGTTTATTATTCATGCTAGAATTGTATTAACCGGAAACATAATACTTATGTGAATACATAAACAAACAAAGTGTCACTAGTATGCCTCTACTTGACTAGCTCGTTAATCGAAGATGGTTATGTTTCCTAACCATAGACATGAGTTGTCATTAGATTAATGAGATCACATCATTAGGAGAATGATGTGATTGACATGACCCATTCCATTAGCTTAGCACCCGATCGTTTAGTATGTTGCTATTGCTTTCTTCATGACTTATACATGTTCCTATGACTATGAGATTATGCAACTCCTGTTTACCGGAGGAACACTTTGTGTGCTACCAAACGTCACAACGTAACTGGGTGATTATAAAGGTGCTCTACAGGTGTCTCCAAAGGTACATGTTGGGTTGGCGTATTTCGAGATTAGGATTTGTCACTCCGATTGTGGGAGAGGTATCTCTGGGCCCTCTCGGTATTGCACATCACTTAAGCCTTGCAAGCAATGCAACTAATAAGTTAGTTGCAAGATGATGTATTATAGAACGAGTAAAGAGACTTGCCGGTAACGAGATTGAACTAGGTATTGAGATACCGACGATCGAATCTCGAGCAAGTAACATACCGATGACAAAGGGAACAAACGTATGTTGTTATGCGGTCTGACCGATAAAGATCTTCATAGAATATGTAGGAGCCAATATGAGCATCCAGGTTCCGCTATTGGTTATTGACCGGAGACGTGTCTCGGTCATGTCTACATTGTTCTCGAACCCGTAGGGTCCGCACGCTTAACGTTACGATGACAGTTTCATTATGAGTTTATATATTTTGATGTACCGAAGGTTGTTCGGAGTCCCGGATGTGATCACGGACTTGACGAGGAGTCTCGAAATGGTCGAGACATAAAGATCGATATATTGGACGACTATATTTGGACACCGGAAAGGTTACGGGTGAGATTGGGACAATACCGGATCACCGGGAGGTTATCGGAACCCCCCGGGAGGTATATGGGCCTTATTGGGCCTTAGTTGAAAGGAGGGGAAAGGATCAAGGGAGGGGGCGCGCCCCCCCAAGCCCAATCCGAATTGGGAGGGGGGCCGGCCCCCCCTTTCCTTCCTCCCTCCTTCCTCTTCCTTCCTTCTCCTACTCCTAATAGGAAAAAGGGGAGTCCTACTCCCTGTGGGAGTTGGACTCCCCCTTAGGGCGCGCCACCCTCCTTGCCCGGCCCCCTCCTCCACTCCTTTATATACGAGGGTAGGGGGCACCCCATAGACACAACAATTGATCATTGATCTCTTAGCCGTGTGCGGTGCCCCCCTCCACCATAATCCTCGATAATATTGTAGCGGTGCTTAGGCGAAGCCCTGCGACGGTAGAACATCAAGATCGTCACCACGCCGTCGTGCTGACGGAACTCATCCCCCACACTTTGCTGGATCGAAGTCCGGGGATCGTCATCGAGCTGAACGCGTGCTAGTATCCCGAACTTGTGCACGGGCAGTCGCAACATCCCGCGGCAAGGCTTGCTGGGTGACCGCCAAGGTCCTCCGTGGTTACTTTGGAGCCATTCAAGAACAAAGTATCCAACCAAGGCATCTCAAGACCCCGGCAAGAGGAGCTTGCTGGGAAGGCCAACCAAGGCAAAGCGCTTAAGGAGACAAGACCCCGGCAAGAGGAGCTTGCCGGGAAGGCCACCCAAGGCATCTTAAGGAACTTGCCGCGACGCGCCACGCGTCCCGGCAAGGCCCGGTGAGCGACAAGCTCCCGGACGCGACAAGACAACGACCGCGGCAAGGCGCTTGCCGCGGCAAGCCACCACTCTGTGCTCGCGCTTCAGCACATCCACCAACGTGTCGCTCTGGGACCCTTCCAGGCGTGCGTGGCGGGAGGCTGTGCAACCAGCGGTGCACGGTGGCGAGTGGCGCTGACAAGTTTGCCATCGTGGTGAGCGGTGGCATCCCTGATGGTCCCTTTTGCACTGTTTAGGCGACACAGACGGGCATTTAATACCCTTGTCCCCTGCCGTCAGGGTTAGGTATGATACACTGTAGCAGGTAGCTGTACCTACCGCAGCACCTTTCCATTTTTACCCTTGTCTACGTTGCCACCTGTCGGTGACCCCTTGAGCATATGAAAGGAGGCCCATGCGCAACATAGAGGGGGTTAGCTAGTTCAGAGAACACTCACGCTCGGTCTCGTTAGCTGCTGGTGTGTACTGTAGCACTCCACGCTCCCGAGCAAGAACTCAATACAAACCACAAAGCAGGAGTAGGGTTTTACGCATCCGTGCGGCCCGTGCCGTAGTTTCGGTGCTTGATCGATCGGGCTGTGAAGACGTACGTGTTGGAAATATGCCCTAGAGGCAATACTAAATTGGTTATTATTATATTTCCTTGTTCATGATAGTCGTTTATTATCCATGCTAGAATTGTATTGATAGGAAACTCAGATACATGTGTGGATACATAGACAACACCATGTCCCTAGTAAGCCTCTAGTTGACTAGCTCGTTGATCAATAGATGGTTATGCTTTCCTGACCATGGACATTGGATGTCGTTGATAACGGGATCACATCATTAGGAGAATGATGTGATGGACAAGACCCAATCCTAAGCCTAGCACAAGATCGTGTAGTTCGTATGCTAAAGCTTTTCTAATGTCAAGTATCATTTCCTTAGACCATGAGATTGTGCAACTCCCGGGTACCATAGGAGTGCTTTGGGTGTGCCAAACGTCACAACGTAACTAGGTGGCTATAAAGGTGCACTACGGGTATCTCTGAAAGTGTCTGTTGGGTTGGCACGAATCGAGACTGGGATTTGTCACTCCGTGTAAACGGAGAGGTATCTCTGGGCCCACTCGGTAGGACATCATCATAATGTGCACAATGTGATCAAGGAGTTGATCACAGGACGATGTGTTACGGAACGAGTAAAGAGACTTGCCGGTAACGAGATTGAACAAGGTATCGGGATACCAACGATCGAATCTCACGCAAGTATCGTACCGATAGACAAAGGGAATTGTATACGAGATTGATTGAATCCTTGACATCGTGGTTCATCTGATGAGATCCCGCTGTTGGTTATTGACCGGAGAGTTGTCTCAGCCATGTCTGCATGACTCCCGAACCCGTAGGGTCTACACACTTAAGGTTCGATGACGCTAGGGTTATAGGGAAAGTATGTACGCGGTTACCGAATGCTGTTCGGAGTCCTGGATGAGATCCCGGACGTCACGAGGAGTTCCGGAATGGTCTGGAGGTAAAGATTGATATATAGAAAGTATGGTTTTGGCCACCGGAAGTGTTCCGGGCATCACTGGTAGTGTACCGGGACCACCGGAGGGGTCCGGGGGTCCACCGGGAGGGGCCAGCCCCTAGGTGGGCTGGGGCGCCTCCCACCAAGGCCCAAGGCGCCTCCTAGAGGGGAGGGGGCAAACCGTAGGGCAGATGGGCCATAAGGCCCACCCCAAGTGCGCCTCCCCCTCTCCCCCTTGTGGTCGCCACCCTAGATGGGATCTAGGGCTGCCGCACCCCTTGGGGTGGGAACCCTAGGTGGGGGCGCAGCCCTCCCTCTCCCCCTATATATAGTGGAGGCAAATGGGCAGCCCAACACACGAAGTTCTTCCCCTGTTGGAGCAGCCCTACCTCTCTCCCTCCTCGTCTCTCGTAGTGCTTGGCAAAGCCCTGCTGGAGTCCCGCGCTCCTCCACCGCCACCACGCCGTCGTGCTGCTGCTGGACGGAGTCTTCCCCAACCTCTCCTTCTCCCCTTGCTGGATCAAGGCATAGGAGACGTCACCGGGCTGCACGTGTGTTGAACGCGGAGGTGCTGTTGTTCGGCGCTTAGATCGGAATCAACCGCGATCTGAATCGCTACGAGTACGACTCCTTCATCCGCGTTCTTGCAACGCTTCCGCTTAGCGATCTACAAGGGTATGTAGATGCACTCTCCTTCCCCTCGTTGCTAGATTACTCCATAGATTGATCTTGGTGATGCGTAGAAAATTTTAAATTTCTGCTACGATCCCCAACAGTGGCATCATGAGGGCATCTCCAGCCGTTGGCCCCCCCAGGAGAGGCAAAAAATCGCCCCTGGGGGCGCACCGGCGCTAAACCGCGCACTGGGGGCGTGATGCCCCCCAGTCGCGGCCCCCACGGGTTTTTAAAAAAGTCAAATACGGCGCAAACACGATTCAAATTTAACGCAAACATCGGCGAGTTCGTTCAAATTTAAACATACTTTACAAAAAAGGGAAAAACTACCGCGGGCTACCCCCGCCGTCTCCCTCGCCGCCCGCCTCGCCGCCCGCCCACGCGGTTATACATGCCGAGGAGGTGGTAGAACCACGTGTAGTCACCGCCATCGTCATCGTCGTCGTCACCCCCGCCGACGCCTCCGCCGTCCCTGCTGCATCCCTCCCCCGGTTGGCGCGGCGGGTTGGACGGTCCGGGGGCGTCATCGTCGTCGTTGCTGAGGACCACGACGCCGTTCTCGTCCTCGCGCCCATGCTTGCGGGCGGCGATCTCCTCCAGGGCCCGGCGCTGCCGGACCATCTCGTCGCGGAGGTAGTCGTCCCGCGCCCACCGCAGGGCGTCCTCGTCGGAGAATCCACACCGGGCTATCTCCTCATACTCCACGGGGAGGCCGGGCTCCGGCTTGGGCTCCGGCTTGGGCTCGACGAGGACGAAACGGCCGGTGGGGGAGGCGTTGTCGCCGATGCGGACGCTGGAGCTGCGGGTGCGCGCGCTGACAGGCGCGCCCTGGGGCTCCGGCTTGACAGGGCAGAGGTGGAGGCAGGGGGAGCCGCCGGACGAGGAGGAGGACCCCCCGGTCTCCATGCGCCTCGGGGTCTAGGAGCTTCCCCGGCGGCGTGTGAAGGATGGGGGAGCGGGGTACTCGAGGCGCGGCATGTTGCCGCCCTCGATGTACTCGAGGATGGCCTCCAACGTGCGCCCGGGCACGCCCCACCACCGACGCCGGCTGACGGCGTTGAGCCTGCCGGAGGGCTCGACGCCGTTGGTGGCCTTGAGCTGCTCGGCGTGACGGCGGCGGAAGTAGGGCTCCCAGAGCGGGCTGTCGGGGACGTACCGTGGCCCCTCCCTCCCGAGTGCGCTGGGGCGCGTCTTATATAGGCCGAGGCGCCGCCCGTGCGCGAGCCGCCGTGAGTACGCGTGGCGGGCAAGGGAGGGCGAGGGACGCGCGTCATCCGGTCTTCACTGCGCCGCCCGTGAGGCATCAATGGCGTAGGCTGACCGGCGCGGCAGCGCAGCAGCTTTGGCATTGATTTGCCGTGGGAAACGAGGCGATGAGGACGACGAAGGGGCGAGAAGAGGGTAGGAGTCGCTGACGCGGCAGGCCCGCGGCTGTTTCGCGCCAAAACAGTTCGCCTTGGCGCCCCCGGGCGCCACCCAGCGCGCCGGGTTCGGCCTGGGTCCGCCGGCGCTGTTTTCGGCCCAAGCCGGCGAAAATCGGGCTCCTGGGGGCGCGACTGGGCCGATTTTTCAGCGCCGGCGCAAAAAAAACGCCTGGGGAGGCCTTCCTGGGGGCGCGGCTGGAGATGCCCTGAGCTAGGTCTATGCGTAGTTTCTATGCACGAGTAGAACACAAGTTGTTGTGGGCGTCGATTTTGTCAATTTACTTGCTGTTACTAGTCTTATCTTGATTCGGCGGCATCGTGGGATGAAGCGGCCCGGACCAACCTTACACGTACGCTTACGTGAGACTGGTTCCACCGACTGACATGCACTAGTTGCATAAGGTGGCTAGCGGGTGTCTGTATCTCCCACTTTAGTCGGATCGGATTCGATGAAAAGGGTCCTTATGAAGGGTAAATAGAAATTGGCATATCACGTTGTGGTTTTGGCGTAGGTAAGAAACGTTCTTGCTAGAAACCTATAGCAGCCACGTAAAAACTTGCCACAACAATTAGAGGACGTATAACTTGTTTTTGCAGCATATGCCTTGTGATGTGATATGGCCAAAAGGATGTGATGAATGATATATGTGATGTATGAGATTGATCATGTTCTTGTAATAGGAATCACGACTTGCATGTCGATGAGTATGACAACCGGCAGGAGCCATAGGAGTTGTCTTAATTTATTTATGACCTGCGTGTCAACTTAAACGTCATGTAATTACTTTACTTCATTGCTAAAGCGTTAGCCATAATAGTAGAAGTAATAGATGACGAGACAACTTCAAGAAGACACGATGATGGGAATCATGATGATGGAGATCATGGTGTCATGCCGGTGACAACGATGATCATGGAGCCCCGAAGATGGAGATCAAAAGGAGCAAAATGATATTGGCCATATCATGTCACTATTTGATTACATGTGATGTTTATCATGTTTTACATCTTATTTGCTTAGAACGACGGTAGCTTAAATAAGATGATCCCTCACTAAAATTTCAAGAAAAGTGTTCCCCCTAACTGTGCACTGTTATGAAGGTTCGTTGTTTCGAAGCACCACGTGATGATCGGGTGTGATAGATTCTAACGTTCGAATACAACGGGTGTTGACGAGCCTAGCATGTACAGACATGGCCTCGGAACACATGCGAAACACTTAGGTTGACTTGACGAGCCTAGCATGTACAAACATGGCCTCGGAACACGGAAGACCGAAAGGTCGAGCATGAGTCATATAGAAGATACGATCAACATGAAGATGTTCACCGATGTTGACTAGTCCGTCTCACGTGATGATCGGACACGGCCTAGCTGACTCGGATCATGTTTCACTTAGATGACTAGAGGGATGTCTATCTGAGTGGGAGTTCATTAAATAATTTTATTAGATGAACTTAATTATCATGAACATAGTCTAAATTGTCTTTGCAAATATGTTGTAGATAAATAGCTCATGTTGTAGCTCCCTATTTTAATACGTTCCTAGAGAAAGACCAAGTTGTAAGATATTGTAAGCAATGATGCGGACTGGGTCCGTAGTCCGAGGAGTGTCCTCACTGCTACACAGAAGGCTTACGTCTTTGATGCACCGCTCGATGTGCAAACCCCTACAACGTCGTCTGTGGATGTTGTGAACACCTGACACACACATCCTGATGACTACTTGATAGTTTAGTGCACCATACTTCACAGCTTAGAATCAGGATTCCAATGACGTTTTTGAACGCCATAAGACATATGAGATGTTCCAAGAGCTGAAATTGGGATTTCAGGCTCATGCCCGTGTTGAGAGGTATGAGACCTCTGACAAGTTCTTTTGCCAACAAGATGGAGGAGAATAGCTCAGCTAGTGAGCATGTGCTCAGAATGTCTGGGTGCTACAATCACTTAAATCAAGTGGGAGTTAAACTTTCAGATAAGATAGTGATTGATAGAGTTCTCTAGCCACTATCACTAAGCTACTAGATCTTCGTGATGAACTATGACATGCAAGGGATGGAGTTGATCCCAGAGCTGTTCGCGGTGCTTAAGACCACAAAAGGTAGAAATCAAGAAGGAGCATCAAGTGTTGATGGTTTAACAAGACCACTGGTTTCAAGAAGGGCAAGGGCTAGAAGGGAAACTTCATGGATGGCAAACCATTTGCCGCTCCAGTGAAGGAGCCCAAGGTTGAACCCAAACCCGAGACTAAGTGCTTCTATTGTAAGGGGAACGGTCACTGGTAGCGGAATTACCCAAATGCATGGTAGATAAGAAGGCTGGCAACTTCAACAAAGTATATATGTGTTATTAATGTGTACCTCACTAGTACTCCTGGTAGCACCTGGGTATTGGATACCGGTTCAGTTGCTATTATTGGTGACTTAAAGCAAAAGCTACAGACTAAACAGAGACTGGCTAAGGGCGAGGTGACGATGTGTGTTGGAAGTGTTTCCAAAGTTGATGAGATCACCATCGCACGCTCCATCTGCTTTCGGGATTAGTATTGAACCTAGATAAATGTTATCAGGTGTCTACGTTGAGCATGGATATGATTAGATCATGTTCATTGCAATACGGTTATTCATTTAAGTTAGAGAATAATGGTTATTCTGTTTACATGAATAATACCTTTCATGGTCATGCACCCTATGTGAATGGTTCAGTGAATCTCGGTCATGGTAATACACATGTTCACGCCAAAAGATGTAGATAGTACCACTTTCTTGTGGTACTGCCGCTTAGGTCATATTGGCGTAAGATGCATGAAGAAACTCCATGTCGATGGATGTTTGGAGTCACTTGATTTTGAATCGCTTGACACATGCGAGCCATGCCTCATGGGCAGGATGACTAAGACCCCGTTTTCAGGTACAATGAAACGGGCAAGTGACTTGTTGGAAATCATACATGCTGATGCGTGTGATCCAATGAGAAATTGAAGCGTGCAGTGGATATCGCTATTTTCTCATCTTCACTGACAATTTGAGTAGATATAGGTATATTTACTTAATGAAGCACAAGTCTGAAACATTTGAAAAGTTCAAGCGATTTCAGAGTGAAGTTAAGAATCATCATAACAAGAAGATCAAATTCCTACGATCTGATCAATGAGAATTTTTGAGTTATGAGTTTGGCAAACACTTAAGACATTGTGGAATTGTTTCACAGTTGAAGCCACCAGGAACACCACAGGGTAATGGTGTGTCCGGACGTCGTAATCGAACCCTATGAGATATGGTGCGATCTATGATGTCTCTTGCCGATCTACCGTTTTCATTTTGAGGTTATGCGTTAGAGATAGCTGCATTCACTTTAGATAGGACACCATCTAAGTCCGTTGAGACGACGTCATATGAACATTGGTTTGGCAAGAAACCAAAGTTGTCGTTCCTTAATGTTTGGGGCTGTGATGCTTAAGGCTTCAGCCAGAGAAGCTCGAACCTAAAAGCGGACAAACACATCTTCATAAGATACCCAAAGGTGACAGTTGGGTATACCTTCTATCTCAGATCCTAGGGCAAATTGTTTGTTGCTAATAACGGGTCCTTTCTCGAGAAGGAGTTTCTCTCGAAAGAATTGAGTGGGAGGAACATAGAACTTGATGAGGTTGTCGAACCTTTACTTCAACCAGAGAGTGATGCAACACAGAAAGATGTTTTCTGTGGCGCCTACATCTGTTGAATAGGAAGTTAATGATAATGATCATGAAGCTTCAGATCAAGTTGCTATCGAACCTCGTAGGTCGACAAGGATATGTACTACTCCTGAGTGGTACGGTAATCCTGTCTTAGATATCATGTTGTTAGACAACAATGAACCTACGAGCTATGGAGAAGCGATGGTGGGCCCGTATTCCGACAAATGGTTAGAAGCCATCAAATCCGAGATAGGATCCATGTATCAGAACAAAGTATGGACTTTGGTGGACTTGCTCGATGATCGATGAGCCATTGAGACAAATGGATCTTTAAGAAGAAGACGGACGTGGGCGGTAATGTTACCGTCTATGAAGCTCGACTTGTGGGAAAGAGTCTTTTCACAAGTTCAAGGAGTTGACTACGATGAGAATTTCTCACCCGTAGCGATGCTTAAGTCCGTCGGAATCATGTTAGCATTAGCTGTATTTTTCGATTATGAAATCTGACAGATGGATGTCAAAACAAGTTTTCTTACCAGTTTTCGTAAGAAAAAGTTGTATGTGATACAATAAAAGGTTTTGTCGATCCTAAGGATGCTAAAAGGTATGCTGGCTTCAGCAATCCTTCTATGGACTAGAGCAAGCATCTCGGAGTCGGAATATATGCTTTGATGGAGTGATCAAAGCTTTTAGGTTTTTAAAATGTTTGCTAGAAACTTGTATTTACAAGAAAGTGAGTGGGAGCACTACAACATTTCTGATAAGTATATGTGGATGACATATTGTTGATCCGGAATAATGTAGAATTTCTGGAAAGCATAAACGGTTGTTTGAAGAGTGTTTTTCAAAGGAAGACCTGGATAAAGCTGCTTACATATTGGGCATCAAGATCTATAGAGATAGATCAAGACGCCTGATGGTACTTTGAAAGAACGCACACCTTGACATGTTTTCGAAGGAGTTCAAAATAGATCAGTCAAAGAAGGGGTTCTTACCTGTGTTGTAAGGTGTGAAGTTGAGTAAGACTCAAAGCTTGACCACAGCAGAAGAAAGAGGAAGGACGAAGGTCGTCCCCTATGCTTTTGTCATAGGCTCTATACGGTATGCCATGCTAAGTACCGCACCTTATGTGTGCCTTGCCACATGTCTGGCAATAGAGGGTACAAAGGTGATCTAGGAGTGGATCACCAGATAGCGGTCAAAATTATCCTTAGAGGAATAAGGAAATGTTTCTCGGTTATCGAGGTGATAAAGAGTTCGACGTAAAGAGTTACGTCGATGCAAGCTTAACACCTATCCGGATAGCTCTGAGTAGAGATACTGGATACGTATAATGGAGCAACAATTTGGAATAGCTCCAAGTGGAACGTGGTAGCAGCATCTACAATATGACATAAAGTTTGCGAAATACATAGGGATCTGAATATGGCAAGACCCGTTGACTACAACCTCTCTCACAAGCATAACATGATCAAACCCAAAACTCTTTGAGTGTTTATCACATAGTGATGTGAAATATATCATTGAGTCTAGTAGACTCTTGGATGTTGGTCACATGGCGATGTGACCTATGAGTGTTAATCACATGGCGATGTGAACTAGATTATTGACTCTAGTGCAAGTGGGAGACTGTTGGAAATATGCCCTAGAGGCAATAATAAATTGGTTATTATTATATTTCCTTGTTCATGATAGTCGTTTATTATCCATGCTAGAATTGTATTGATAGGAAACTCAGATACATGTGTGGATACATAGACAACACCATGTCCCTAGTAAGCCTCTAGTTGACTAGCTCGTTGATCAATAGATGGTTACGGTTTCCTGACCATGGACATTGGATGTCGTTGATAACGGTATCACATCATTAGGAGAATGATGTGATGGACAAGACCCAATCCTAAGCCTAGCACAAGATCGTGTAGTTCGTATGCTAAAGCTTTTCTAATGTCAAGTATCATTTCCTTAGACCATGAGATTGTGCAACTCCCGAATACCGTAGGAGTGCTTTGGGTGTGCCAAACGTCACAACCTAACTGGGTGGCTATAAAGGTGCACTACGGGTATCTCTGAAAGTGTCTGTTGGGTTGGCACGAATCGAGACTGGGATTTGTCACTCCGTGTAAATGAAAAGGTATCTCTGGGCCCACTCGGTAGGACATCATCATAATGTGCACAATGTGATCAAGGAGTTGATCACGGGACGATGTGTTACGAAACGAGTAAAGAGACTTGCCGGTAACGAGATTGAACAAGGTATCGGGATACCAACGATCGAATCTCGGGCAAGTATCGTACCGATAGACAAAGGGAATTGTATACGGGATTGATTGAATCCTTGACATCGTGGTTCATCCGATGAGATCATCGTGGAGCATGTGGGAACCAACATGGGTATCCAGATCCCGCTGTTGGTTATTGACCGGAGAGTTGTCTCGGCCATGTCTGCATGACTCCCGAACCCGTAGGGTATACACACTTAAGGTTCGATGATGCTAGGGTTATAGGGAAAGTATGTATGCGGTTACCGAATGTTGTTCAGAGTCCCGGATGAGATCCCGGACGTCACGAGGAGTTCCGAAATGATCTAGAGGTAAATATTGATATATAGGAAGTATGGTTTTGGCCACCGGAAGTGTTCCGGGCATCACCGGTAGTGTACCGGGACCACCGGGGGGGTCCGGGGGTCCACCAGGAGGGGCCACGGGCCCCAGAGGCCTACATGGGACAATAGTGGGAAGGGACCAGCCCCTAGGTGGGCTAGGGCGCCTCCCACCAAGGCCCAAGGCGCCTCCTAGAGGGGAGGGGGCAAACCCTAGGGCAGATGGGCCCTAAGGCCCACCCTAGGTGCGCCTCCCCCTCTCCCTCTTATGGCCGCCACCCTAGATGGGATCTAGGGCTGCCGCACCCCTTGGGGTGGGAACCCTAGATGGGGGCACAACCCTCCCTCTCCCCCTATATATAGTGGAGGCAAAGGGGCAGCCCAACACACGAAGTTCTTCCCCTGTTGGCGCAGCCCTACCTCTCTCCCTCCTCATCTCTCGTAGTGCATGGCGAAGCCCTGCTGGAGTCCCGCGCTCCTCCACCATCACCACGCCGTCGTGCTGCTGCTGGAGGGAGTCTTCCCCAACCTCTCCTTCTCCCCTTGCTGGATCAAGGCATAGGAGACGTCACCGGGCTGCACGTGTGTTGAACGCGGAGGCGCCGTTGTTCGGCGCTTAGATCGGAATCAACCGCGATCTGAATCGCTACGAGTACGACTCCTTCATCCGCGTTCTTGCAACGCTTCCGCTTAGCGATCTACAAGGGTATGTAGATGCACTCTCCTTCCCCTCATTGCTAGATTACTCCATAGATTGATCTTGGTGATGCGTAGAAAATTTTAAATTTCTGCTACGATCCCCAACAGTACGACTACATCAACCGCGTTGTGCTAACGCTTCCGCTTCCGGTCTACGAGGGTACGTAGACAACACTCTTCCCTCTCGTTGCTATGCATCACCATGATCTTGCGTGTGCGTAGGAAAATTTTGAAATTACTACGTTCCCCAACAGTGGCATCCGAGCCTAGGTTTTATGCGTTGATGTTATGCACGAGTAGAACACAAGTGAGTTGTGGGCGATATAAGTCATACTGCTTACCAGCATGTCATACTTTGGTTCGGCGGTATTGTTGGATGAAGCGGCCCAGACCGACATTACGCGTACGCTTACGCGAGACTGGTTCTACCGACGTGCTTTGCACACAGGTGGCTGGCGGGTGTCAGTTTCTCCAACTTTAGTTGAACCGAGTGTGGCTACGCCCGATCCTTGCGAAGGTTAAAACAACACCAACTTGGCAAACTATCGTTGTGGTTTTGATGCGTTGGTAAGAACGGTTCTTGCTAAGCCCGTAGCAGCCACGTAAAACTTGCAACAACAAAGTAGAGGACGTCTAACTTGTTTTTGCAGGGCATGTTGTGATGTGATATGGTCAAGACATGATGCTAAAATTTATTGTATGAGATGATCATGTTTTGTAACCGAGTTATCGGCAACTGGCAGGAGCCATATGGTTGTCGCTTTATTGTATGCAATGCAATCGCGCTGTAATGCTTTACTTTATCACTAAGCGGTAGCGATAGTCGTGGAAGCATAAGATTGGCGAGACGACAACGATGCTACGATGGAGATCAAGGTGTCGCGCCAGTGATGATGGTGATCATGATGATGCTTCGGAGATGGAGATCACAAGCACAAGATGATGATGGCCATATCATATCACTTATATTGATTGCATGCGATGTTTATCTTTTATGCATCTTATCTTGCTTTGATTGACGGTAGCACTATAAGATGATCTCTCACTAAATTTCAAGATAAAAGTGTTCTCCCTGAGTATGCACCGTTGCCAAAGTTCATCGTGCCCAGACACCACGTGATGGTCGGGTGTGATAAGCTCTACGTCCATCTACAATGGGTGCAAGCCAGTTTTGCACACGCAGAATACTCAGGTTAAACTTGACGAGCCTAGCATATGCAGATATGGCCTCGGAACACTGAGACCAAAAGGTCGAGCGTGAATCATATAGTAGATATGATCAACATAGTGATGTTCACCATTGAAAACTACTCCATTTCACGTGATGATCGGTTATGGTTTAGTTGATTTGGATCACGTGATCACTTAGAAGATTAGAGGGATGCCTTTCTAAGTGGGAGTTCTTAAGTAATATGATTAATTGAACTTAAATTTATAATGAACTTAGTACCTGATAGTATCTTGCTTGTTTATGTTTGATTGTAGATAGATGGCCCGTGCTGTTGTTCCGTTGAATTTTAATGCGTTCCTTGAGAAAGCAAAGTTGAAAGATGATGGTAGCAATTATACGGTCTAGGTCCATAACTTGAGGATTATCCTCATTGCTGCACAGAAGAATTATGTCCTGGAAGCACCGCTGGGTGCCAGGCCTGCTGCTGGAGCAACACCAGATGTTATGAACGTCTGGCAGAGCAAAGCTGATGATTACTCGATAGTTCAGTGTGCCATGCTTTACGGCTTAGAATCGGGACTTCAACGACGTTTTGAACGTCATGGAGAATATGAGGTGTTCCAGGAGTTGAAGTTAATATTTCAAGCAAATGCCCGGATTGAGAGATATGAAGTCTCTGATAAGTTCTATAGCTGGAAGATGGAGGAGAACAGTTCTGTCAGTGAGCATATACTCAAAATGTCTGGGTATAATAATCACTTAATTCAACTGGGAGTTAATCTTCCGGATGATTGCGTCATTGACAGAATTCTCCAATCAGTTCCACCTAGCTACAAGAGCTTCGTGATGAACTATAATATGCAAGGGATGAATAAGACAATTCCCGAGCTCTTCGCAATGCTAAAAGCTGCGGAGGTAGAAATCAAGAAGGAGCATCAAGTGTTGATGGTCAACAAGACCACTAGTTTCAAGAAAAGGGGCAAGGGGAAGAAGAAGGGGAACTTCAAGAAGAACAGCAAGCAAGTTGCTGCTCAGGAGAAGAAAGCGAAGTCTGGACCTAAGCCTGAAACTGAGTGCTTCTACTGCAAGCAGACTGGTCACTGGAAGCGGAACTACCCCAAGTATTTGGCGGATAAGAAGGATGGCAAGGTGAACAAAGGTATATGTGATATACATGTTATTGATGTGTACCTTACTAGAGCTCGCAGTAGCACCTGGGTATTTGATACTGGTTCTGTTGCTAATATTTGCAACTCGAAACAGGGACTACAGATTAAGCGAACACTGGCGAAGGACGAGGTGACGATGCGCGTGGGAAATAGTTCCAAAGTCGATGTGATCGCGGTCGGCACGCTACCTCTACATCTACCATCGGGATTAGTATTAGACCTAAATAATTATTATTTGGTGCCAGCGTTGAGCATGAACATTATATCTGGATCTTGTTTGATGCGCGACGGTTATTTATTTAAATCAGAGAATAATGGTTGTTCTATTTATATGAGTAATATCTTTTATGGTCATGCACCCTTGAAGAGTGGTCTATTTTTGATGAATCTCGATAGTAGTGATACACATATTCATAATGTTGAAGCCAAAAGATGCAGAGTTGATAATGATAGTGCAACTTATTTGTGGCACTGCCATTTAGGTCATATCGGTGTAAAGCGCATGAAGAAACTCCATACTGATGGACTTTTGGAACCACTTGATTATGAATCACTTGGTACTTGCGAACCGTGCCTCATGGGCAAGATGACTAAAACACCGTTCTCCGGTACTATGGAGAGAGCAACAGATTTGTTGGAAATCATACATACAGATGTATGTGGTCCAATGAATGTTGAAGCTCGTGGCGGATATCGTTATTTTCTCACCTTCATAGATGATTTAAGCAGATATGGGTATATCTACTTAATGAAACATAAGTCTGAAAAATTTGAAAAGTTCAAAGAATTTCAGAGTGAAGTTGAAAATCATCGTAACAAGAAAATAAAGTTTCTACGATCTGATCGTGGAGGAGAATATTTGAGTTACGAGTTTGGTTTACATTTGAAACAATGCGGAATAGTTTCGCAACTCACGCCACCTGGAACACCACAGCGTAATGGTGTGTCCGAACGTCGTAATCGTACTTTACTTGATATGGTGCGATCTATGATGTCTCTTACAGATTTACCGCTATCGTTTTCGGGTTATGCTTTAGAGACGGACGCATTCATGTTAAATAGGGCACCATCAAAATCCGTTGAGACGACACCTTATGAACTATGGTTTGGCAAGAAACCAAAGTTGTCGTTTCTGAAAGTTTGGGGCTGCGATACTTATGTGAAAAAGCTTCAACCTGATAAGCTCGAACCCAAATCGGAGAAATGTGTCTTCATAGGATACCCGAAGGAGACTGTTGGGTACACCTT
Source organism: Triticum urartu (assembly GCF_003073215.2). Taxonomy (NCBI): domain Eukaryota; kingdom Viridiplantae; phylum Streptophyta; class Magnoliopsida; order Poales; family Poaceae; genus Triticum; species Triticum urartu. The sequence continues at coordinate 23,440,771 of NC_053025.1, forward strand.
CTATCACAGATCCGAAGGCAAGACATTTGTTACTAAGAATGGATCCTTTCTAGAGAAGGAGTTTCTCTCGAAAGAAGTGAGTGGGAGGAAAGTAGAACTTGATGAGGTAACTGTACCTGCTCCCTTATTGGAAAGTAGTACATCACAGAAACTGGTTTCTGTGACACCTACACCAATTAGTGAGGAAGCTAATGATGATGATCATGAAACTTCAGAACAAGTTACTACTAAACCTCGTAGATCAACTAGAGTAAGATCCGCACCAGAGTGGTATGGTAATCCTATTCTGAAAGTCATGCTACTAGATCATGATGAAGCTACGAACTATGAAGAAGCGATGGTGAGCCCAGATTCCGCAAAATGGCTTGAAGCCATGAAATCTGAGATGGGATCCATGTATGAGAACAAAGTGTGGACTTTGGTTGACTTTCCCAATGATCGGCAAGCAATTGAGAATAAATGGATCTTCAAGAAGAAGACTGACGCTGACGGTAATGTTACTGTCTACGAAGCTCGACTTGTCGCAAAAGGTTTTCGACAAGTTCAAGGGATTGACTACGATGAGACCTTCTCACCCGTAGCGATGCTTAAGTCTGTCCGAATCATGTTAGCAATTGCCGCATTTTATGATTATGAAATTTGGCAGATGGATGTCAAAACTGCATTCCTGAATGGATTTCTGGAAGAAGAGTTGTATATGATGCAACCGGAAGGTTTTGTCGATCCAAAGGGAGCTAACAAAGTGTGCAAGCTCCAGCGATCCATTTATGGACTGGTGCAAGCATCTCGGAGTTGGAATAAACGCTTTGATAGTGTGATCAAAGCATTTGGTTTTATACAGACTTTTGGAGAAGCCTGTATTTACAAGAAAGTGAGTGGGAGCTCTGTAGCATTTCTGATATTATATGTGGATGACATATTACTAATCGGAAATGATATAGAATTTCTGGATAGCATAAAGGGATACTTGAATAAGAGTTTTTCCATGAAAGACCTCGGTGAAGCTGCTTACATATGGGGCATTAAGATCTATAGAGATAGATCAAGACGCTTAATTGGACTTTCACAAAGCACATACCTTGACAAAGTTTTGAAGAAGTTCAAAATGGATCAAGCAAAGAAAGGATTCTTGCCTGTGTTACAAGGTGTGAAGTTGAGTAAGACTCAATGCCCGACCATTGCAGAAGATAGAGAGAAAATGAAAGATGTTCCCTATGCTTCAGCCATAGGCTCTATCATGTATGCAATGCTGTGTACCAGACCTGATGTGTGCCTTACTACAACTCTAGCAGGGAGGTACCAAAGTAATCCAGGAGTGGATCACTAGACAACAGTCAAGAACATCCTGAAATACCTGAAAAGGACTAAGGATATGTTTCTCGTATATGGAGGTGACAAAGAGCTCATCGTAAATGGTTACGTTGATGCAAGCTTTGACACTGATCCGGACGATTCTAAATCGCAAACCGGATACATATTTACATTAAACGGTGGAGCTGTCAGTTGGTGCAGTTCTAAACAAAGCGTTGTGGCGGGATCTACATGTGAAGTGGAGTACATAGCTGCTTCGGAAGCAGCAAACGAAGGAGTCTGGATGAAGGAGTTCATATCCGATCTAGGTGTCACACCTAGTGGATCGGGTCCAATGAAAATCTTTTGTGACAATACTGGTGCAATTGCCTTGGCAAAGGAATCCAGATTTCACAAGAGAACCAAGCACATCAAGAGACGCTTCAATTCCATCCGGGATCTAGTCCAGGTGGGAGACATAGAGATTTGCAAGATACATACGGATCTGAATGTAGCAGACCCATTGACTAAGCCTCTTCCACGAGCAAAACATGATCAGCGCCAAGGCTCCATGGGTGTTAGAATCATTACTGTGTAATCTAGATTATTGACTCTAGTGCAAGTGGGAGACTGAAGGAAATATGCCCTAGAGGCAATAATAAAGTTATTATTTATTTCCTTATATCATGATAAATGTTTATTATTCATGCTAGAATTGTATTAACCGGAAACATAATACTTGTGTGAATACATAAACAAACAAAGTGTCACTAGTATGCCTCTACTTGACTAGCTCGTTAATCGAAGATGGTTATGTTTCCTAACCATAGACATGAGTTGTCATTTGATTAATGAGATCACATCATTAGGAGAATGATGTGATTGACATGACCCATTCCATTAGCTTAGCACCCGATCGTTTAGTATGTTGCTATTGCTTTCTTCATGACTTATACATGTTCCTATGACTATGAGATTATGCAACTACCGTTTACCAGAGGAACACTTTGCGTGCTACCAAACGTCACAACGTAACTGGGTGATTATAAAGGTGCTCTACAGGTGTCTCCAAAGGTACATGTTGGGTTGGCGTATTTCGAGATTAGGATTTGTCACTCCGATTGTCGGAGAGGTATCTCTGGGCCCTCTCGGTAATGCACATCACTTAAGCCTTGCAAGCAATGCAACTAATAAGTTAGTTGCAAGATTATGTATTATAGAACGAGTAAAGAGACTTGCCGATAACGAGATTGAACTAGGTATTGAGATACCGACGATCAAATCTCGGGCAAGTAACATACCGATGACAAAGGGAACAAACGTATGTTGTTATGCGGTCTGACCGATAAAGATCTTCATAGAATATGTAAAAGCCAATATGAGCATCCAGGTTCCGCTATTGGTTATTGACCAAATACGTGTCTCGGTCATGTCTACATTGTTCTCGAACCCGTAGGGTCCGCACGCTTAACGTTACGATGACAGTTTCATTATGAGTTTATATATTTTGATGTACCGAAGGTTGTTCAGAATCCCGGATGTGATCACGGACTTGACGAGGAGTCTCGAAATGGTCGAGACATAAAGATCGATATATTGGACGACTATATTTGGACACCAGAAAGATTCCGGGTGAGATTGGGACAATACCGGATCACCGGGAGGTTATCGGAACCCCCCGGGAGGTATATGGGCCTTATTGGGCCTTAGTGGAAAGGAGGGGAAAGGAGCAAGGGAGGGGGTGCGCCCCCCCAAGCCCAATCCAAATTGGGAGGGGGGCCGGCCCCCCTTTCCTTCCTCCCTCCTTCCTCTTCCTTCCCTCTCCTACTCCTAATAGGAAAAAGGGAGTCCTACTCCCTGTGGGAGTTGGACTCCCCCTTAGGGCGCGCCACCCTCCTTGGCCGCCCCCTCCTCCACTCCTTTATATACGGGGGCAGGGGGCACCCCATAGACACAACAATTGATCAGTGATCTCTTAGCCGTGTGCGGTGCCCCCCTCCACCATAATCCTCGATAATATCGTAGCGGTGCTTAGGCGAAGCCCTGCAACGGTAGAACATCAAGATCGTCACCACGCCGTCGTGCTGACAGAACTCATCCCCGACACTTTGCTGGATCGGAGTCCGGGGTTCGTCATCGAGCTGAACGTGTGCTAGAACTCGGAGGTGCCGTAGTTTTGGTGCTTGATCGGTCAGGCCGTGAAGACGTACGACTACATCAACCGCGTTGTGCTAACGCTTCCGCTTACGGTCTACGAGGGTACGTAGACAACACTCTTCCCTCTCGTTGCTATGCATCACCATGATCTTGCGTGTGCGTAGGAAAATTTTGAAATTACTACGTTCCCAAACAAATTCCATAAACCCTCGAAAGTTAACTTGGATGAGTTTTTTCACCACAGCAAGCCTCTATTCCGAAGCGATCTCATCCGAAGCCCTATTTCGGCACCCTGCCAGAGGGGGGAAGTCATCATCGGAGGCCATCTTCATCATCCCTGCTGCCTCCATGACGAGGAGGGAGTAGTTCACCCCCGGGGCTGAGGGTATATACCAGTTGCTATGTGTTTGATCTCTCTCTCTCTCTCCTGTGATCTTGATAGGACATGATCTTAAATACCATGAGCTTTGTTAATATAGTCAGATCATATGGTGTTCTTTTCTCTCCATCTCTGTTGTGATGAATTGAGTCTTGCTCTTTGAAGTTTCATATGTTGGATTGAATACTTTAGATTTGAGATCACTTAATGTATGTCTTGCCTGTGGCTACCCGTGGTGGCAATGGAGTAATTTATCAAGATCACTTGACAAGTGTTTTGGTAATCAACTCACGGATTCTTATAGTGACATTGGGGTAATCTAGGCATAGAGGTTGATACACGTTTTCATCCTACTTTTCCAAAGGATATCTTATATGAGCCATACTTATCCAGGGAATCAATCGCGTGAGGGTGTTGTTAATAGAGGGAGCTCTGGCCAGGAGAGGCTAGAGCGAGTGATATCAACAAAAATGTACATTGGAGAGATTCTTTATCACACATTGAGGGATTGTTATGTGATTCAATTATGTCAGTATTGTTGAGAAACTGCACTAGTGAAAATATGAACCCTAAGCCTTGTTTTCAAGCATTGCAATGCCGTTTGTGTTCACTCTTATCACTTGCTACCTTGATATTTTTATAATTTCAGATTACAAAAACATATATCTACTATCCATACTACACTTGTATCACCATCTCTTCGCTGAACTAGTGCACCTATACAATTTACAATTGTATTGGGTGTGTTGGGGACATAAGGGATTTATTATATATGATTGCAGGGTTGTTTGAGAGAGACCATCTTCATCATATACCTCCCACAGATTCATAAACATTAGGTCATCTACTTGAGAGAAATTTGTTGCTGACCTACAAAACTCTGGTGAAAGTGCTAATGGCACTTATGCTATGTTTTGGTGTGATGACAATGTGGTTAGTTGAACTAATATCGGTTGCTAAAGTTTATCTCGGGTTATTGGTTCTAAGTGGCCGCGATGGAGATGTGCGACCCCCCCCATTTCAATAGGACAAAGGCGTGGTCTTTCGACGCTTCGAAGGTTTGGTTTTGGTTTGCTTCGAGTCGTAGGAAAGACCGCACTATTAAGAGGGGTTTGTGTGGATAAATGTCATGTGGGAATGCCTTTGCCGAGCCTTACTTGAAGGAAATATGCCCTAGAGGCAATAATAAAGTTATTATTTATTTCCTTATATCATGATAAATGTTTATTATTCATGCTAGAATTGTATTAACCGGAAACATAATACATGTGTGAATACATAGACAAACAGAGTGTCACTAGTATGCCTCTACTAGACTAGCTCGTTAATCAAAGATGGTTATGTTTCCTAACCACGGACAAAGAGTTGTTATTTGATTAACGAGATCACATCATTAGGTGAATGATCTGATTGACATGACCCATTCCATTATCTTAGCACCCGATCATTTAGTATGTTGCTATTGCTTTCTTCATGACTTATACATGTTCCTATGACTATGAGATTATGCAACTCCCGTTTACCGGAGGAACACTTTGTGTGCTACCAAACGTCACAACGTAACTAGGTGATTATAAAGGTGATCTACAGGTGTCTCCAAAGGTACATGTTGGGTTGGCGTATTTCGAGATTAGGATTTGTCACTCCGATTGTCGGAGAGGTATCTCTGGGCCCTCTTGGTAATACACATCACATAAGCCTTGCAAGCATTGCAACTAATGAGTTAGTTGTGAGATGATGTATTACGGAACGAGTAAAGAGACTTGCCGGTAACGAGATTGAACTAGGTATTGAGATACCGACGATCGAATCTCGGGCAAGTAACATACCGATGACAAAGGGAACAACGTATGTTGTTATGCGGTCTGACCGATAAAAGATCTTCGTAGAATATGTAGGAGCCAATATGAGCATCCAGGTTCCGCTATTGGTTATTGACCGGAGACATGTCTCGGTCATGTCTACATTGTTCTCGA